>NW_007728994.1:74644-110338 GCF_000696425.1 Galeopterus variegatus | reverse complement strand
GATCATCTCTATAGATGCTGAAAAAGAATTCAATAAAATTCAGCACTCATTCATGATAAAGACTCTCTTATAAATTAGGTATAGATGGAAACTATTTCAACATAATTAAAGCCATATATGATAAACCCACTGCCAATATCATCCTTAAGAACAGGAACTAGACAAGGATGCCCACTCTCATCACTCCTCTTCAACATAGCCAGAGTAATCAGAGAAGAGAAGGAAATAAAGGGCATCCAGATAGGAAAATATGAAGTCAAGTTATTCCTGTTTGTAGATGACATGATCCTATATATCAAACAACCTAAAGCCTCCACAAAAAAAACTCTTGGAGCTGATAAATGATTTCAGCAAAGTTTTAAGATACAAAATCAACACACAAAAATCAGCAGCATTTCTATTCTCCAATAGTGAACATACAGAAAGGGAAATTAAGAAAGCTTGTCCATTTACAATAGCCACCAAAAAAATAAAATACTTAGGAATAGAGTTAACCAAGGATGTGAAAAATCTATATAATGAGAACTATGAACCACTTCTGAGAGAAATTTAAGAGGACACAAGATGGTGGAAAGATATCTCATGTTCTTGGATTAGAAGAATCAACATTGTGAAAATGTCCGTACTACCCAAAGTGATATACAAAGTCAATGCAATCCCGAGAAAATTCCAATGGCATTTTTCTCAGAGATGGAAAAAACTATCCAGACATGTATATGGAATAACAAAAGACCATGAATACCCAAAGCAATTCTGAGCAAGAAAAATAAATCTGGAGGCATAACACTACCTGACTTTAAACTATACTACAAAGCTGTAATAACCAAAACAGCATGGTACTGGCATAAAAACAGACACACTGATCAATGGAATAGAATAGAGAATCCAGAAATCAAGCCAAAAAGCATACAGTCATCTGATCTTTGACAAAGGCACCAAGCCTATAACTGGGGAAGAGACTGCCTCTTCAGCAATTGGTGCTGGGAGAACTGGATATCCATATGCAGGAGAATGAAACTCGACCCATACCTCTCACCATATACTAAAGTCAACTCAAAATGGATTAAACAATTAAATATACATCCTGAAACAATAAAACTTCTTAAGGAAAACATAGGAGAAACACTTCAGGAAGTAGGACCGGGCACAGACTTCATGAATATGACCCCAAAAGCACAGGCAACCAAAGGAAAAATAAACAAATGGTATCATATCAAAATAAAAAGCTTCTGCACAGCAAAAGAAACAATTAACAGAGTTAAAAGACAACCAACAGAGTGGGAGAAAATATTTGCAAAATATACATCTGACAAAGGATTAATATCCAGAATATACAAAGAACTGAAACAACTTTACAAAAAAAAAAAAAAAAAAAAAAACAATAACAAAAAAGTAACTCAATTAAAAATGGACAAAACAGCTAAATAGGCATTTCTCAAAGGAAAATATACGAGTGGCCAACAGACACATGAAAAAATGCTCAACATCACTCAGCATTTGGCAAAAGCAAATCAAAACCACTCTGAGATACCATCTCACCCCAGTTAGGATGGCTAATATCCAGAAGACTGTGAATGACAAATGCTGACGGGGTTGTGGAGAAAAAGGAACTCTCATACGCTGTTCATGGGACTGCAAAATGGTGCAGCCTCTATGGAAAATGGTATGGAGTTTCCTCAAACAAATGCAGATAGATCTACCATATGACCCAGCTATCCCACTGCTGGCAATATACCCAGAGGAATGGAAATCATCAAGTCGAAGGTATACCTGTTCTCCAGTGTTCATTGCAGCACTATTTACAATAGCTAAGAGCTAAGAATTGGAACCAGCCCAAATGTCCATCATCAGATTAGTGGATATGGAAAATGTGGTATATCTACACAATGGAATACTACTCTGCTATAAAAAAGAATGAAATACTGCCATTTGTAACGACATGGATGGACGTAGAAAGAATTATATTAAGTGAAACAAGTCAGGCACAGAAAGAGAAATATCACATGTTCTCACTTATTTGTGGGAGCTAAAAATAAATAAATAAATACACAAATAAACTGGGGGAGGGGAGGGATGAAGACACAACAATTACAATTCCTTGAAGCTGATACAACAAGTGAACAGATATGAGGTTGTTGGGAGGGAGGGGGGAGAGAGAGGATGGAGGGCGGTTTCGGTAATGGGCCACAATAATCAACCACATTGCATATGGACAAAATAAAATAAAAATAAAGTTATTAGAAAAAAAGTAAGAGTTTATCTTTGTGATCTCGTGATAGAAAAGGATTTCTTAACACATGAGTGGCAAAATTAATGACAGTTAATTGCTTATGCTTCGTTCACATAATAGTGTTTACAGTAGTCCTCTGTTCACTGCACTCAGAAACCTGGGCTGATAGAGCACGACCAATTGAACATTGTTGGTCACCATGCCAGTGGAAAAAGGGAGCTCTCTGGGCAGAGAGGGGGTGGGGATGGGAGTTGGGGCTGCTGGGATGGGGCTTTGTATTGGCAAATAAATGACATGTCACTTCTGCCCATAATTTATTGGCCAGAAGCATCCATATGATTCTCGCAACATGGAATGATAGGAACTTTCATGAATTTATGATTGGAAATTAATACTTCTTTACCCATTCTGCAGAGCAATTTAGCAAAACTTAGTCAAGCTAAGTATATGCATACACTGTGACTCCATTCTCTTCTCAATGTTGGTGAATTTTTAACATTTCTCACCTTCAGTCTGAGGTCAAGCTTCGCTTTGTTGCTCTTAGCCTAGGATGATACAAGGTTGTCAAGTTTTGTGTCCTACAATACTCTCCACCACATCAGACTCTCTTAAAAGTTGGAAAGATAAGTTTGTATTAGAACTACGAATATCACTGAAGCAAGATACTCTGGTCCTCTCAGATCTTTTTTAAAGAATAAAACTTATCTTTTTATAGTTAAATCTTTTAAAAATGCCAGGTTTTTCTTAACAAACAACAAAAATCCAAAACTAAGCATATCTTTCATGTAGATGTTCCTTACAATATATGACAAGTAGTGATGTTGAGCTACCTATTCCTGGTTTAAGAATTAGACTTTCCTGCTTGCCTAGAACTGCAGTCACCATGGGGCCAGAGAATTCATTCTTGCCTAGCCTCTAATGTGTCCTTGTTGCTATTTTTGGTACTTAATGGGTTCCTCTCCTTTCTCCTCATCTGCTTGAGTTCATCCACTCTGTGGTCCATTTGAATCTCATCCCAGTGTGCCTCTTAAAAAATGGTTTACTTAAATTTCTTGTGGCAAAGAACAAAGCATAAGGGGAAAGTCATTTCTAGAGTGAATCTTCTCCATTCATATTTCTGAGCATTATTTGCTCAAAGTCCTAAGGATATAATCCAAGTCAGAAAAGCTGTCTGTGTCTGCTAGCTCACAGATGCTCACAGTGAGCCCTTGAAATGTGCTCTTGTGGAGTCTGTTTCCTCTTGCTAGGAATTAATCCCTTTGGAAGGCAGATTGTCCCTAAGGCTCATAATAAAACATGAAAAATTAGGCTTTGTAGAAGTCACAAAAATAAGAATAAACAGGCTCTTTGACTTTCTTAGTGTTCTGTACCTAGAAGAATAGTTTGTTTCTTTTAATATCTAAAATTTCTTGATTATAAACTTTTCTTTTTTGACTATTTTCAACTTGACTGCAAGTTCACCAGGGCTGAAGACATTTAGTGTTTGTTTTACAATGTGTCCCTAGCACCTAGAGGAGTCCTTAACTTATAATATATGCTTAATAAATACATGTTTATTGAATAAATAAATAAATAACAGCTCTGATTTCATAGAGAAAATGAAAATGCACTGGAGGTCTGTGTATTCAAAACATAAGTGAATAACAGGAATGGAAAAGCTTGTAATTTGAGAGGCTAGAAGCAGTATCAAATAATGAACCAAGGAGTTACTTCCAAGAAACTATTTGTTGCTTTGTGGGTTGAATTTTGCTCAAAATTCATATGTTGAAGTCTTAATCTCCAGTGTCTCAGAATGTTACCATTATTTGGAAATAAGGTCATTGCAGATGTAATTAGTTAAGATGAAGTTATACTGAATCAGACTGAGCCCTTAATCCAATATGACTGATGTCCTCATAAAAAAGGGAAATTTCAGCACAGACAGGCCCACAGGAAGAATGCCATATGAAGATTGTAGATATGCTATCACAGTCAAGGAAGGCCAAAGATTGCCGGCAATCCACCAGAAGCTAGAGGAAAGGCATGGAACAGATTCTCCCTCATGGCCCTTAGAAGAAACCACCTCTGCCAACATCTTGATTTTGGGCATCTGGCCTCCAGAACTGCAAGGCAACACATTTCTGTCATTCAAGCCACTCAGTTTCTGGTACTTGTTATGGCAGCCCTAGAAAATTAATATGGTCAGTAACAATGACATTATTTTTAAAAGTTGGTAGAGGTGCTTGGGCCAAAGTCAACAGCTCCAACAACATTTCCCTTTCAAACTCAGATTTCACTAATTCAGGAAAGAGTCTTTCTTTTGACACGTGCAATTAGAAAAACCTGAGCAGTGGCTGCACAGAGAGAGAGAGAGAGAGAGAGAGAGTGTGTGTGTGTGTGTGTGTGTGTGTGTGTGTGTGTGTGTAGGGGAAGGTTATAGAAGAGAATGTATTCCTAACTGATATAGCTGAGTGAGTTCATGAAATGTTTCAATTTGGGAAGGTACCAGTGTACCAGAGCCTAATAAGTCCTACTCAAAGATTTCACATGATTAAGTTAAGGGCAACAAGATATGCTTTCCAGTGTCTTATCTACTTCCCTAATTTTAAATTGAGAATCTTACTAAATTCAGTGAGGACCCAGGGACATTCATCCCTAACTTAAGAAGAGGGGTCTGAGTCCCTTAAAAAATAGGAAACTGTTGAGCTGATGAATCTTGAGGAAGAAAACAAAGCCTATGCAAACTTTTGGGAATGCATGTTCTCTTTATGGCTTTCTACAGGGAGGGAATCATAAGGTAGGATGAGGAAAATACTCCCATGAACACATCAGGAGACTTAGCCCAGCAGCAACACCATCCTAACACCTGAGTGAAGGATAAAGGGTGAAACATCAAAACAATGGTTTCCATGGTTGAATATCTAAAACAGAATTTATTTCCTATGATACTCTTTGATGCCTTATCTGCAAAATATGCATAAACACAATAAGGAAAATGCCACATTTGAAGTGGTTGAGGAGGAAATTTTTCCATAATTCCTTGAAAGAAACCCACTGATAGTGTTCCTTTTCTCCATTAAAGATTGGGAAAGAAGCAATGAACCAAAGTTGGGCATTTCAAATTAGATGTTTACACAACTTTTCTTCCCCCTGGTACTGTTGCTTTCCCACATCCTATTCTGACTCTTTTTAAACTTCATGTTGGCCATTTACAGCAAGGGGACATTTTTAGGGACATGTTAACCTGCTATGGGGTCAGCTGCCCTAGCATTTGGGGCTTGTGTGGGAAGGGATGCCTCAGCCACAAACATTCATACTGAGGCAGCATCGATGTTGAATCACTCGCTTCTGCCACACTGGAGACTTTGCTCAGCCAAATGTACATATTTGCTTATTCTCCTTTTACAAAATCTATTATTTCCCTCTGTTAATTTACACAACTTGGAATTCTTTCCTGTATCTTTATTCCCTCGGGTAAATATGGAGATATAAAATCAGTTATTCCAAAGAGTAACTAAAAATGTAATAATAACCATACATTTACAGAGACAGAGCTTTATTTTTATCATTCTGCTTGCCTAAATAAATGAAACACAGAGGTAATTAAATTGAATTTTTCCTTTGCTGTTATTAGTCATCCAAGTATTTGCCTTTTCATCAAGTTAGGGTTTTAGTTGAAATAGCTTTCGATATGCTTAAATAAGTAAACCATTAGGTATTAGTAGAATGTTTTAGTTAAAAATAATTGATTATGTAGTCGTGTATATTAATTGATAGCTATTAAAATACATGCTAATTAAAGCGTTTTACCAATAGCATTACATTAAATAATAAAATTTAAAACTTTATTACTTTCTTAGATTAAAAATACAACATCTATAAAATATTCCTTAAAATACATTATAAATAAAACAAAATATACACTTTCAATTATTGCAAATCACATGCTTCTACATATACAGCAACACATGATGATTTCTATACAATTTTTATCAAGGGCCACTATTAGAAAGTTAGAGATGTGTTCTTTCAGAAAATGTTTGGCTTCAAGCATGATGAAATACTTTAAACTGAATAAAATTTAATTTTAAATACAAAAGTCATCTGAAAGGACCTAAATTCTAAATCTACTAACATGCTAAATTCTATCCTAATATAGTAATTGGTAAAAATTATGAAAAATACAAAAGATTAAAATTGCATTTTGAAAAGATAGGTGCTAAATTTAAATAACGAATTACTATTTTCCCCTATTAAATTAAATGTTAAATTATAATACAGGGAGCAGGGAAGGTTGGGACAAAACTGATAAGCTCTTTCAGAAGAAAACGATGTGCTGAGAGAGATAGTGATCATTTTTTAAAAAAAAACTATTCTAAGAAACTTAGCAAAAAAGGGGAATAAGAAAAGAAGAAAACTATTCCCCAAAATATTCGTGTTTCTTTTGTATCTGGTAATTAAATATTTGGTATATAGGGGAGTTATTAAACCATAGTCTCTCTGCTTTGTGCAAAAAAACTGCAGCCATTAAAATGAAAATTATGAAAATTTTATGACATGATGAATATAGTGTTAAGTGAAAAAAAAAATCAAAATTACGTTTGTTGCCAAGAATGTTAAAAATACATTGGAAGGACATGTATATATTTGACAGTAGTCATTATAGTGTTTAGGGTAGAGAGATTACAAGTAAAATTTCTCTATTTTCCTTAATTTTGTTTTATTGCCTTTATAACACAAAATAAACTTAATCCTAGCTATTATAATATGTTTGAATTCTAAAGCCCAATGAAAGTTTCCTTTGTAACAGGATACTTAGAAAGTAAGGACAGAAAAGCATGTGAGAGTCTTCTTTCAAAAATTGTCTGTCTGGGCCGGCCCAGTGGCGCACTGCTACAGTGCACCGCTTGGGAGCATGGCGGCGCTTCCGCCGAGGGTTCGGATCCCACATACAGACCAGCCGCTCACTGGCTGAACGAGGTGTGGATGCAACACTGAGGGTTGCGATCCCGTTGCCGGTCACGAAAAAAGACATCACATGCTTCTACATATACAGCAACACATGATGATTTCTATACAATTTTTATCAAGGGCCACTATTAGAAAGTTAGAGATGTGTTCTTTCAGAAAATGTTTGGCTTCAAGAAAAAAAAAAAGGAAAAAAAAAATTGTCTGTCCCCACGCTCTTATCCAGTGTTGTGTCCAGGTGAAGCTGTGATAATAAACAGGACCAATTTTCAGAGGTGTAACACAACAAAAGTTTATCTCTCACCTGCATGGTGACTGATGAACAGATTCTGATGGCTCTTCTGGAAGGTACATTTGGCCCGTAGATTCATTGCCAACAGTGGAAGAGAAAGAGGAAGCGCCCCAGCTTTTACCAGGCTTGTCCCAGAAGTTACATACAGCACTTCCACTCACAGGACGTCTACATAAAGTCTATTCACCAGAACTAGTTACATGTCCTGAATTTAACCTCAAGAGTGTTTGAGAGATGTTGCAGGAGGTCATGACCTATTAGGTGATCTCTGCTACATTCAGAAAATAACAGAGGGTTCTTGGCTCGAAGGACTAAGATCTCCACAGTGATTGAAATTCACTTTCTACCACACATGGGAGAATAATCAAACATGTAGAAATGCTCCTTACAGAATTTAAAGCTAGAAGTGATGCAAAACCTACTCTCCTTGGAGGGGCAGCTTGCGATTGTGTTTCCCTCAGTGTGATGGGTTCTGAATTATCAGGTGATATTCAGAAGTTACAACGCTTGGTCTCAGTTGTCTGACCCTTGCTCAGGATGGGGAATCTTCTATCAGTACAACTCCTGTCCTTTCTCTGTCTTTACCTCAGCAGATAGTTTTCACTTACATTTACATATGACAAGTTTTCTCAGCAGGATTGCCCATATCTGACATCATGTGTTTTCTTTTTCTATTCTCCAGGCTCTGTTCTAGGTGCTGCGCATCAATGTGATTAAGGCAGGAAAGGGTGCTGCTGTCATGAGATTACTTCATGGTGGTGTTGGGGCCATATATTAGAAAGAAGGGAGGACCTTCAGACCTTCTGAAAAGTCCTGCCCAACTGCCGTCCTCCACAACTCTGACCATTATTATGTGTTTTGGGACTAAAACGACCAATCTCGCTATGCCCTTTATCTCTGAATTGTCAGTCACCTCATACTTCTATTTCTCATCTCCCTGTAAAATGTACGTTATTTTTCTGATCCCATCTTCCACTCCCTAGCCTGATCCCTCCCACTCAGCATTATTTTAATCCTTTCCATGGTTTTGATGTCACAGCCAAGCTCTTTATATCCTCAATCTTTTAATGAACGTTTTATTCATATTCTTGCTCTGGCGTATCATTGATTATACAACTTCTCTTCTGGGGTATCAAGTGGTGGCCGTCTCTCTCCAAAAAACTTAGTATCATGGGCTTGTAGATAGAGTAGGCCTGCGTTTTGCTTCTCATTGAAGCTTTCAGGCATTTATTACTTCCTTCTAACTAAAATTCCCCCTCTTTTAAATCTCAGGTCTTCGGACTATAGCACTCTCTATCCTACTCTCTGAAAATATCTACTGGTCCCAGGACAAACCCCTTCATTTCCTGATGATATTAGCCCATAGGAGAATGTCATTCTCTCCAAAGTACTTCTCTCATAATTTTTGTGAATAGCAATATCTGTGTAGACCTTCCCATTAATGGGCCTTTCCAAATTCAACTTCCTTTCCAGTTGTCTTGTCCTCCACCTACCTCAATCACTTACTCATATAGTCATGATGATGTTGCTGTCTTAGTCCAGTTGAGCTACTGTAACAAAATACACTAAAAAAAAAGCAAAAAACTGGATATCTTACAAACAATAGGAATTTATTTCTTATAGTTCTACAGGCTGGGAAGTCCAAGATTAAGGCATTAGCAGATTCCATGTCTAGTGAGGACTCACTCTCTGCTTCATAGATGGTGCCTTCCAGCTTTGTCCTCACATAGTGAAAGGGGCTAACAAGCTCCCTCAGGCCTCCTCTATAAAGGTTTTAATCCCATTTATGAGGGCAGAACCTTTATGACATAATCACTTCCCAAAGGTACCCTCTCTTAATACCACCACATTGGGGATTAGGTTTCAAGATCTGAATTTTGGAAAGACATAAATATTCAGACCATACCAGTTCTTAACAGCAACTGCAAACCTTCCATACTATAGGTTTCAAGTATGCCACCTGCTGACCCTCACCTCCTACCTTTCTAGCTCATTTCCTTCTAGTAGCCTGACCTCAACTCTGCTGGCCCTACAAAGACTCACAAGCCATCCATCTATTTCCTTTTCATTGCTCCATACCCGCTTAATGTTAGAGTTACCATATAGTAACTGGTTCATTTAGTCTTCTGATTTGTCCAGGAGAGTTTTGGTTTATTTTTATTTTTTTTAATTCAAAATATTTTAACATTTACTTATACATATTTGTGGGGTATATGTTGTTTCAATACATGCATATACTGCACAATGATACACTTAGGGTAGATAGCAGAGTTTTGGTTTAAGTTTATCTCAGCATGGTTATTAACAGTGCCTTATTTAGGCAATAAATTATATGGTTACTCTACCTCATATTCTCACTTTCCTTCATTCTTAGCCTAAATTCTGCAGATGACTATTATAAACATTACATTGCACATACTTTTCAACTGTCTTGTACCTTTTTCCCATAGTCAATACTGTGGCAAACCCCCAATCCTGATTAAATCCAATGCTCCAAATATTTTACATCTGTACCTGTGTCTCAGTGTTGCTGGAATTAAACATGAAGCTGTCCTATCCAATCTCATATTAAATTCATAATCTCCAGCTTCAAAGCATACCGTACTGCTTTCGAGTAATCATATTATATTCCTCTGGTCCATTTAGTCTTCTACTCTCCCTGATGATAATTTCATATCATTTTCGGTCTTATCTACTTCTGAAACTTCTTAACCCACCCATATACTGAGCTGATATTTCCCTGAGAAAAGCGAAGCCATCAGAAAAGAAATTCCACAAACTTCTCTCCCCCGTGGGAGTCCCTGCGCACTACATTTCACCTCAGTTCACCTACTTGGCTCTTTGCTTTTTCTCATATCCCAGGCACAAGCTACGTAGAAGTTCTGTCAGCTCTATCTTCAAAATAACCTTCTCTCCATTTCCAGTGCTTCCTCCCTGATTCAAACCATTGACACCTCTCAACCGAATGATCACATTAGCTTAGTAACTGCTTTCTGCTTCTGACCCAGAATTCTTAGTCTATTTGCAGCACTCCTGTATCGTTAAGTTATATCGTCAAGCTATGTTACTGCATGTAATTCCTCTTTCCAAATCCTCCCAATGGCTTCCCATCTCAATCAGAATAAAAGCCAAAATTCAACAATGACTTACAAAGGCCTGTAAATGTCTGATCCCTCCCTTCCTTTGTTGATTTCATCTTCCACTACCCAGTCCTTGTTTATTGCTCCTCAGCCACATTGGCTTTCCTGCTGATACTCAAACATTCCAGGAATGCTGCCACCCTGGGGATTTCACATTGGCTGCTTCCTGCCCCCACAGATATCTTCCCCAACTCCCTCAACTCCCTCCCTGCATTGCCACCTGGTCTTAAGACACAAGGACACCTTCTCCATGAGGCCTCTAGTCCAGTCTATTTAAAATGCAAGTCCCCACCCCGAGCCAGACTCTCCTATCCCTGTTCCCTCACTTGTTTTTCTCTTAGGACCTATTCTCTCTCTCTCTTTTATAATCACTTCTTTTATCTAGAGGATTAACATATAGTCACATATCATACATGAATGTGTATATATATTCTTTTTTCTGGAATTTCATTGATGGCTTTCTATGAACTGAGGAAATAATGTTATTTTTATGAATGCAAAATCTGGTGGAGTGGTGGTGAGGAACATGGCTGGAATCCTCCCTTTCCTAATTTCTAGCTGTAACATCTTAGGCAAACTGCATGTCCCCTTGGATGCTCAGTTTATTAGTCTAATGGGAAGGAAACTAAAATTGCTCTTTGTTTTTCCTTTGTTATTTGAGGATTAAACACAAATGTACATAAAATAGTTATTATAAAACACAACAGAGATTAGATTAATAATCATTATATTTTCATTAGTTGTTAATCATTATTCCTTGAATTATATTGATGACTTAAGGTGAGTGATAAATTCAGTCTGGTTTTTTTCTTTTTTACCTCACTGAAATTCTGATTTAGTTTAATTTTTTTTTAATATATTTTTTTACATTCTATTATGTTGTTGCAGAGCAGTTGGGAGGGAGGAGGAGAGGGGAAAGGGGAAGGAAATGGGATGGAAGAAGGAAGAAGGAGGAGGGGAGGGATTGAGGACTGTGGCACCCCCCTCATTCTCACAGGGGAGATGAGGGGGCTTCCAGTGGTTTCTTGGTCATTGCAGGCTGGGTACAGATGTCAGGGGGTGTGGCAAAAGCCCTCATTCCCTATCATCCCAGCTCAGGAACCCAGGGCCCTTCTTGCTGCAGCTCAGTGGTCATTGCTGGGCTAGTTGCAGGAGTCGGAGGAGGTGGCCAAGGCCTTTGGTCCCCCACCATCCTGGCTCGGGAGAGCCTGGGGTGCTTCCTGCAGCAGCTTGGTGGTTGTCACTGGACTTGTTGCAGGAGTCAGGAGGGTGTGACTGAGGCCCTTGGCCCCCCACCTCCCTGCCTCAGGATAAGCCCAGTCAGCCTATGTTTCAACCTTCATCATGTCCCTGAATCATCTCTGTGGGGTTGATTATGACTTATAATAAATAAATCTAAAATTGGTAGGAAATTGAAAGCAAATTTTTAATTTTAATTCTATGATGGTGCCTTGGGTTGAATGTCCCCCCAAAACTTAATCCCCACTATAACTCTTGAGGGTGGGAAATCCTATTATGGTAATTGAAAGTTGGGCCTTGAAGAGGTGATTAGATTGTAGGACCATGCCATAGTGAATGGATTAAAAATGGTGGTCATGGGCGTGGTTCTGAGGGCTTTAAAAAGAGAGCAAATGAGGAGGTTACTCTCTTACTCTCTCTGCTCTGCCATTTTGGCAATGTGATACCCTGCCATCACCAAATTCACCACCAAAGAAAACCTTCATTAGATGTGTCCCCTGGACGTTGGACTTCCTAGCTTCTGAAACTGTAAGCAACAAGTTCGTTTTCTTATAAATTACCCAGTTCTGTGTATTTTGTTATAAACAACAGGAAGGGACTAATACAGATGGGCTTTGTTGAAATGCACAGTTTCGGTTGGTTTGATATCTGCTGGAAGCACTGGGAGAAAACAATATGTTCCTTACGTGACCAATTTAATTCAAACACCTTTAAACTTAATTCAGCAACAATAAAAATGGCAGACAGGCTAGAGCTCCCATAATGCTGGCAATTCACCTTCTCTGAATTCTTTGTGAAGAGGAGACCAAGATTAAAGTGAAGAAAACTCCAACTCAGAGAGAGTAGTTGTTTGACAATCTTAGGAATTTTATAACCTAGATTCCAAAAGAATGATAAAATACCTCATTTTATTTGGTAGTTCTACATAAGTGACTTAATTTTCAGAAAATATCAAAACCACAATCTTAAGCCTAAACAATAGCTAATTAATAGTTGTATTTTACATAATTGATAATTTGCTAAGATCTGAACTTCTCTGAAATAGGACTGTATAATGGTGCAGGATGTTAGTAGGTCATTAAATTTTTCTTGCATAGAAAGATGAAGAACAAAGAGTGTTAAAATATTCACCACTATATAAATACAGAGTAAAAAATAAGACTTTCTCCCAAATTGTAAGATAAAATCTTTCTGTCCGTTAGTGTGTCAAATTGCAAATATAACTATGCACTTTTACACATGTAAAGAAATATCTATTTTAAACATAACTCTTTAAATGTTCTTTTTGGGAAATAAAATACACACACACACACACACACACACACACACACACACACGAGATTGGTGACAGACCACATTTAAAGGAAAACATTCTTACTGATGAAAAGTGTTTTAAAGAGTAAGTCATTGGCCTTATCTCTAAAAAGATCTATTTCAATTGCACCTAATTACTCCTCAATATAGCTTGGAATTAGAAACAGCCTTCACTTCCACCATCTAAATACCAGTACGATGTAAACCCACCCTTCTGCCAGAACTGATTGCTGCGAGGAATAATTTGAACCAGAAATACTTACACAGGAAGAATGCACACCAATCTGGCCTTCTTTGTGGATTGCTTAAAACAACAGATTCTTGGCAGAATAACCTACAAAAGTTGCTCTTTACAGCAAGGATCAGTACGAGCCAATATTTCTTAATTTCTTCAGGATACCCAAAGGGTGGAAACATTGTGAAGATAGGTCAAAACCCTCATAATCTTCACATTGCTGGTGGTTAATATCTTGTGAGTTGCCTGCTTTTAATTATCCACATCCGTACTGGCCAGTTAGCAGGTAAAATTACTTAACTGCGCAAGAAAAACATGTGGACTCAAATCAGCAATTTTCATTAATAATTTATCCTTTGGGAAAACCTGTATTATATTAAGTGAACCCTCTCAGCTGCCCCCATCTTACAAACAGAATTAATTGCTATCATTCCTCGTAAGCAGGTGAAAGGCTACAACAATGAAACCAAACAATGAAACCAAGTATAACTATAACTTTGCTCAGACAAATTGGAGGTAAAGCCAGGCTACATGAAGACAGACTGCTCAGAATTCTCTTCCCCAAGTGACATGGACTTTTTAATTCCCTGGGCCATGAGCAGCATGAGGCTGAAAGGGACTGGGAAACATAATCTCACAAGAAACCTCTACAGGGTAATGAATCAGGCAGCCACAATTCACAAGCCTTGAGACAGCGCAGGAGCAACTCACACAGGGACACAAGAAGACCTTAAAAAGGAAACATTCTGAAACCAAAGAAGTCCTGATACTTGGCTTTAACCTTACCCAGGTATGAAAATTAGCATCATGGAAGACAGCCTCAGAGGCCACC
Organism: Galeopterus variegatus; assembly: GCF_000696425.1. NCBI lineage: Eukaryota > Metazoa > Chordata > Mammalia > Dermoptera > Cynocephalidae > Galeopterus > Galeopterus variegatus. Next base: position 96,109 of record NW_007728994.1, on the reverse strand, counting down.
AGTGATGACAAATCAAAACAGTTGGCTGAATAGTGAGAGCAAGAGCAGGGCCATACATGAGAATAATTCTCAGCCCCCTCGCATGACTACTATGCTCGACGTTCCAAATTCTCTGCTAATTACAAACTCATTCGAGCTAGGAATAAGCCTTTTTTTTCAAATTAAAACTAATCTTGGGTAGGTTTAACTATATTATTAGACACATATGCTTTATCTGAATTTGCTTAATCAGTTTATTTTTTTCCTAATATCTTCTTAAAATTTATAGACAAGAGAAAGAGGAAGTTTTGATGAAAGAAAGAGAGAGGAAGGCTTATTTCTAACCAGGCAAACTTTGCGAAGAACAACTTTGGTGCCTCTTTAAAACTTTGGGCCTTGTAAATCAAGGAGAAAGAGCAGAATGGTGTGTTTTGGACACTGAAGGGTTGGGTACAGAAGTGCAGAGTGGGAAGGGTGGACATCAAGAATTTCTCTTAGGGCTAGTGGGCCAGCCATTGCTGAAGACTTCCACTCCTCCCTAACTTATACCTTGGTGCTTATGTTAGGAAAAAATTGTGACAAATAACTTAGTTGATTAATGAAGCAGTTATTTTTCTAGGAATATAATTTATTTATTTGTTTGATCAATTCTGAACTAAAAATGATGCATCACTGTTCCCTACACAAGTTTAATGCTGATGTTTCTGGATTACTTCTTTAATACTATTTTCCAGGGAGTCTTCATATATGCATTTAAAACCAGAATTTTCACAAGGTGGACAAAAGATGCACATTCAGGTACTTCATCTAAGTGAGCTAAACCAAGTTTTGACATAGGAATGATGTATATCAATGCTTCTGAGCCATTTATCCAAAGCTGGTTTTAATGAGTTTTTATATACACATCCAAGATCAAACTTGCAGCAAAGTATATAAAAGATGCACTCTCAGCCACTTCACCCCAGTAAACCAAACTAAATCTTCAGATAGGAATGATCATGTCTTTAACATGATCTTTATAATAACTTTTCTGGACCGTCTTTCCAATGCTGTCTTCCAGTAAGTTTTTATGTACACTTTTAAACTGAAAACTTCAGCCACATAGACAAGAGATTTGCCTATGCCTATTTTGAAATCTGGCATCATTTATCTTTTTTCCTATGTTTCTTAAAATTATGCCCACCCCAAGACACACACACACACCCACTCCCACTTGATCCAATTAAGGATACAGGAACTAGATCTCTTCAATTCTTTGTTTCTGAAACTCAGATATATGTAACCTGTAGACGGCATATTCGTGTACCAAAGGTGAAAAAAAAAAATCTGAACTATGTGTGTACCATATTATACAAGTATTAGGTCTCGTGAATTCTGCCTGAATTTCCTTTCTTTTTTTATTGATAAATAATACAAAACATCATTTTTACATTAAAAAATGTGAACATATTTTAGATAGTTTGAAAAATTAATACAGTTCTAGACACTTCCAAGAAATCTTCTGTTTTATGTGAATAACCATCATTTTCATCTCTAGACCTTCAGTGTGTAAATTTCTTCTCTTTTAAAATGTATGTACATGGGAAAGTTTTTAAAGCTCTTTGAATAGCATAGTTTGAGACTAGTTCTTCCACTAACTAGTTATGTGAACCTAACACATCTCTTCACTTTTCCAAATCTGTTTCTTCATCTGGAAATTCAAGAGATTAAGATAATACTCAACCAGTTCCTTTTTGGTAACACAATAGTATTATGTGCCTACTTTCCATCTCCAGTTTTGACTGAAAGTGTCAGCGCTCTCAGAGCCATATTTCGTGACCCATGTTTGACAGGAACTTTGCTAACAGATGCAGGGTGGGACAGCCTGTGGAATTCCTTGAGGTAATGTTATGTTATACCAAAAATATCTATTAGGGTTTTACAGAAATGCCAGACATTTTACTGGAGACTTTGGAATTCCCATAGAAATGTTTTACATAGGAACCATCATTTTTACGTGCAAATTCTGTTGTGGTTTTATCATGGAATATCTTATACTTTCAAATATATTTTTAAGAAATAACCTTGAGTGATAAATTTTTCCATAAGATAAAAAAATCCTCATTTTCAAAAGTGAAGTTTTTCCTCATTTCAATAGAATAATATTCTAAAGTTTAAATACATATGTTAAATATATATATGTTGGAATACATGTAATACTTTCAATTTTCAGACAGTTAATTTATAAAACGTAATTTATTTGACTATTTCACCATTTATAATGCTTAAGGTATTCCTGACTGACGAATGACAAGATAATCTTGGCATGACACACTACTATCATCACGTTGCCTTTTTTTTTTTTTTTTTTTTTTTGGTAAATACATTGATTAAGTCTATCTTGAAAACAGATTTGCAGAGAAACACAAATACTTCCTTGAGGTGCCATGAAGACTTGGTGGCAGAACAGAATTAGTAGAAATCAATATAATGTTTAGTCTGGACTCTCATCTACTATAAATGGGCCAATTAGCAGTGTACAGTCTGCTCTAGGACCTGATAAAATCTTATAAAAGGTATGTGGGAGAGAAACTGACACCTTGCTGTCCCCTCAGAATATGCTCTGGATAAGTGTGCTCATCACATTCTAGTCAGAGAAAACAGTCAACTTTTCATCCTGAGACAGAAACAAAACAAAATAAGACAAAGCAAACAGATATAAAAGGTTTGCACTTTCCAGCTCTAGTTCTTCTCTAATGAATGAAACCTTGGTGAGATTGTTAATTTTAGGCATAAGCTTGACTGGGTCATGTTGTGCCCAGGTATTTCGTTGAGCATTATTTTCTGGATGTGTCTGTGAGGGTGTTTCTAGATGAGATTAACATTTGATTTTTTTCTTTTCTTTTCTTTTTTTTTGGTGGCTAGCCAGTATGAGGATCCAAACACTTGACCTTGGTGTTATCAGCACCGTACTCTAACCAAGTAAGCTAATGGCATAAGAGAATATCCTCATTCTTAGGAAATAAACACTGAAATATTAGGGGGTAAAGGGATATGAAGTTAAAGAAAGGAGAGAGAGGGAAGGAAAGAACGAGAGAAGGAGAGAGAGACAACGACTAGGGAGGAGGAAGGGAGACTGTTTTAACAAGTATGACAAAATATTAAAAAATCAGTAAATCTGAGTAAAGAGTATTTGGCAAGTTTGAGGGGATTTTTGTTTGTTTGTTTTTACTATTTTTTTCAAGTTTTCTGAAAGTTTGAAATTAGTTCAAAATAAAAAGTTAAAAGCAAAACAATACAAAAAAACCCCCATTTGAATTAGTGGACTGAATAGAACAAATGTCTCCTGCCTCCTCCCCCGCAGTGTGGACGGGCCTCATTCAATCTCCTGATGGCCTGAATAGAACACAAAGCTAAGTAGAAAGAAATTCTTTCTCTCTGCCTGACTGTCTTTGAGCTGAGATATTGGTCTTATTCTATGAAGCTGGACTTGGACTTGGACTTGTACTGGAACTTTTACCATCATCTGTCCCTCCTGTTTCTCAGACCTTTAGACTCAGACATTGGCTCTCCTGGGTTTTCTGCTTGCTTACTGCAGATCTTGGTCTTGGCCTCTATAATTGTGACAGCCAATTCCTTTATCTATCTATCTGTCTATCTATCTATCTATCTATCTATCTATCTATCTATCTATCTATCTATCTATCTATCTATTCCATAGGTTCTGTTTCTTTGGAGAACCCAGAATAATACACTTAGCTCTTACCTGTCAATTGCTGACTCCCTAAAAAATAACTTTATTTGTATTTTACAGTGGTGCTGTCTGAAGATACATCCCACATGTATATGATAATCAAGTGAGAATATTTCTTAGTTTTCATCATGAAAATTTTAATTCATAAACTTAGTGACTTTGTTAATCTTCTACTGTAATTTTCCTTTATATGCCTTTTTTGAACTTTTGTTTGTTGCTTAATGATGGGCCAATTTTTCTAAAAACTTCTTTAAAATTACATATCTTTTTTTCTCCTAAGATCTTTTGTATCTGAGTCTTCCTTCCCCAGGTATATGGCTAAATTTGAAGGAAAAGGAGGTGAAAGAAAATGAGAGTCAGAGCAAACAATAAAAAGAGATTATAACTTCAGCAATAGAAGTTATCAGACAAGGAATTTTTAAAATATATCACCAATACATAAAAAGAGAAAAAATTGGAGAATATTACCAGAGAATTGGAAACTACTTCTAGAAAGTATCAAATGGAAATTCTATAATTAAAAAAATGAAATAGCTGATGATAAGAAAACTGTGTAACAAAAATGTAGGTTAAAATGAAAAGTTATGACATATTTATAATTGGAGTCACCAAAAGAGGAGAGAGTGAGAAAGGGTAAAAATTATAATTTAAAAAATAATGGTATAGAATTTTCTAAAACTGATTACAGACCTTCAGCCACAGGTTCAAAAGCTTTTACAAACCTCAAACCAATAAAAATAAATAAATAAATAAAGAGCTATACTTGTTCACATAGTAGTAAAATTACTAAAAACCACAACAAAAAGAAAATCTTAAAAGCGGCCAAAGGAAAAGAATACAGTACTTTCAAAGGACAAAATCTAAGCTTGATATCTAGCTTTTCAACAGGAACAATGAAATACAGAAAACATTGAAATGTTATTTTTAAAGAGCTGAAAAACATAACTGCCAAACTCAAATATTATTCCCAATAAGTCATGAAAAAATAGTGCAAAAGTTTAGAGAAGTAAATTAAATTAAAATGCCATAAGTGATTACATTGGCTGAGAAATGGTAAAAGAATGAATTTAACGTAGACTCTAGTAAGGCAAGAATAGATATTGTGGCTTCTACCAGGACACTTAAAAGAATAATAATACAACTCAACAAAAATAAAACAGATTGCCTCATTTAAAAATGGACAAAGGACTTGAATAGACATTTCTTCAAAGAAGGTATACAAATGGCCAGTGAACACATGAAAAGATGCTCAACATTATTATTCATTGGGGAAATATAAATCAAAATCACAATGAGATACCACCTCACACCTATTAGGATGGCTATAACCAAAAGAGCAGAAAATAATAAGTGTTGATGAGGGTATGGAAAAATTGAAACTTTTTTTTTTTATTGCTGGTGGAAATAAATGTAAAATGGTGCAGCAGCTGTGGAAAATTGTATTGTGGATCCTCAAAAAACTAAACATAGAATTACTATATAATCCAGCAATCCTACCTCTGGGTATAAAAGTATACTGCAAAAAGTTCACGGGAAATTTTGTGCTATTTTTCAATTCTTTTTCCACAAACTTTTTGAAGTACCATCATATACCCAAGAGAACTCATAGCAGGGACTTGAACAGATATTTGTACAGTCATATTCATAAGAGCCAAAAGTTAGAAGCAGCTCAAATGTCCATTGACGGATGAATGAATAAATAAAATCTTACATGTTGATACAATAAAATATTATTAAGCCTTTAAAAGGAAGGAAATTCTGGCACATGTTACAACATAGATGAATCTTGAAGACAGTATACTAAGTGAAATAAGCCAGTCACAAAAGGTTAAGTACTGTATGACTCCACTTATATGAGGTACTTAAAGTAGTCAGATTCATAGACACAGAAAGTAGAATGGTGGCTGCCAGGGGCTGGGTGGAAGGGGAAATGGGGAGTTCATGTTTAGTGGGTTCAGAGTTTCAATTTGGAAAGATAAAAAAATGTTCTGGAAGTGGATGGTAGTAATGGTTGCAAAACAATGTGAATGTAATTAATGCCACCGAGCTATACACTTAAAAATGGTTAAGGTACTTGTCACAATTTTTAAAAACCCTTAATAAGAACAACAACAAAAAGAATATTAATACAATGTGCTACAAACAAACTAATAGAAGAGAAATTAAAAAAAAGTAAAAATACTTGATTAATCAAAAGAGGCAAGGAGTAAGAAAAGAAAAAAAAACAAAGAACTAATGGGACAAATTATAAAACAAATAATAAGATGGTAGAAATAAATCTAAGTTAGACAATATTAATTATAAAGTCAGATTATAAAAAATAAAACAACTATTTACTGCTCACATGAGATGTATTTTTATTTATTTATTTATTTACTTACTTTTTTTCTATTTTAACTTCTCAATATACATTGTATTTGATTTTCTTGTCTCTTTCCCCATTCCTCTTTTCCCCCTGTGTCTCTCCCCTCCCCCCCAACTACATCATATCTATTCTCTTTTCTCAACAAGTTCAAGGAATTATTGCGATTGTTATGTCTTCCCTCCCCCATTTGTTTGTATATTTATTTATTTATTTATTTAGCTCCCACAAACAAGTGAGAACATGCGGTATTTCTCTTTCTGTGCCCTGACTTGTTTCACTTAATATAATTTTCTCTAAGTACATCCATGTTGTTGCAAATGGTAGTATTCATTCTTTTTTAATAGCACAGTAGAATTCCATTGTATAGATATACCACTGTTTCTTTATCCACTCATCTGATGATGGACATTTGGGCTGGTTCCAACTCTTGGCTATTGCAAATAGTGCTGCAATAAACATTGGAGTACAGGTATCCCTTCAGTATGATGATTTCAATTCCTCTGGGTATATTCCCAGCAGTGGCATAGCTGGGTCACATGGTAGCTCTATCTGTAATTGTTTGAGGAACCTCCATAGCATTTTCCATAAAGGCTGCACCATTTTGCAGTCCCACCAACAGTGGATGAGAGTTCCTTTTTCTCTGCAACCTCATCAGCATTTATCATTCTTAGTTTTTTAGATATTAGCCATCCTAACTGGAGTGAGGTGGTATCTCAAAGTGTTTTTGATTTGCATTTCCCAAATGCTGAATGGTGGTTGAGCATTTTTTCATGTGTCTGTTAGACATTTGTATATTGAGAAATACCTATTGAGCTCCTTTGCCCATTTTTTAATTGGGTTACTTATTTTTTTTTTTGCTATAAAGTTGTTTTAGTTCCTTGAATATTCTGCATATAAATCCTTTGTCAGATGTGTATTTTGCGAATATTTTCTGCCACTCTTTTGGTTGTCTTTTCACTCTGTTGATTGTTTCTTTTGCTGTGCAAAAGCTTTTTAGTTTGATATAATCCCATTTGTTTATTTTTCCTTCAGTTGCCTGTGCTTTTGGGGTCATATTCATGAAGTCTGTACCCACTCCTACTTCGTAGAGTGTTTCCCCTATGTTTGCTTTAAGGAATTTTATTGTTTCAGGATGTATATTTAATTCTTTAATCTATTTTGAATTGATTTTGGTATATGGTGAGAGGTATTGTCTATTTTCATTCTCCTGCATAGGAATATCCAGTTTTTCCAACACCATTTGCTGAAGAGGCAGTCTCTTCCCCAGTGTGTAGACTTAATGCTTTTGTCAAAGATCAGATGGCTGTTGTTGTATGGGTTGATTTCTGGGTTCTCTATTCTATTCCTTTGACCCATGTGTCTGTTTTAATGCCAGTACCATGCTGTTTTGGTTGTTATAGCTTTGTAGTATAAAGTCAGGTAGTGTTATGCCTCCAGCTTTATTTTTTTTTGCTCAGGATTGCTTTGGCTATTCATGGTCTTTTGTTATTCCATATAAATGTCCACATAGGTTTTTCTATTTCTGAGAAAAATGTCATTGAAATTTTGATGGGGATTACATTGAATCTGTAGATCACTTTGGGTAATACGGACATTTTCACAATGTTAATTCTTCTGATCCAAGAGCATGGGATATCTTTCCATCTTCTTGTGTCCTCTTTAATTTCTCTCAACAGTGGTTTGTAGTTCTCTTCATAGAGATTTTTCACATCCTTGGTTAACTTTTTTCCTAAGTATTTTTGTTTTTTTAGTGGCTATTGAAAATGGGCTCACTTTCTTGATTTCTTTTTCTGCATGTTTATTGTTGGAGTATAGAAATGCTACTGATTTTTCTGTGTTGATTTTGTATCCTGAAACTTTGCTGAAATCATTTATTAACTCTAAGAGATTTTTTGTAGAGGCATTAGGCTGTTCAATATATAGGATCATATCATCTGCAAACAGGGACACTTTGACTTCATCTTTTCCAATCTGGATGCCCTTTATTTCCTTCTCTTCTCTGATTGCTCTAGCTAGTACTTTCAACACTATGTTCACTAAGAGTGGTGAGAATGGGCATCCTTGTCTAGTTCCTGTTCATTCAGGATGATATTGGCAGTGGGTTTATCATATATTGCTTTAATTGTGTTGAGATACTTTCCATCTATACTTAACTTGTAGAGAGTCTTTGTCATGAACGAATGTTGAATTTCATCAAATGCTTTTTCAGCATTTATAGAGATGATCATATGGTTTTTGTCTTCGCTTTTATTGATGTGGTGTATCACATTTATAGATTTGCATATATGTTGAACCAACCTTGCATCCCTGGAATGAATCCCACTTGATCATGGTATATAATTCTGTTAGCTAGCATTTTATTGAGGATTTTTGCATCTATATTCATCAAGGATATTGGTCTGTAGTTTTCTTTTTTTGTTGTATCTTTGTCTAGTTTTGGTATCAGGGTGATGTTTGCCTCATATAATGAGTTTGGGAGAATGGCCTGTGTTTCAGTCTTTTGTAATAGTTTGTACAGAATAGGTATCAATTCCTCTTTGAAGGTTTGGTAGAACTCTGCAGTGAACCTGTCTGGTCCTGAGCTTTTCTTTGTTGGGACCCTTCCGGTAACAGCTTCAGTCTGTTTTATTGTTATCAGTCTGTTCAGATTTTCTATATCTTCTTGGCACAGTTTTGGTAGTTTGTATGTGTCCAGAAATTTATCCATTTCCTCCAGATTTTCAAATTTGTTGGCATGTAGTTGTATATAGTATTCTCTACTGATTCCTTGTATTTCTCAGGTATCAGTTGTAATATCACCTTTTTCATTTGTAATTTTTGTTATTTGGGTCTTCTCTCTTCTCTTCTTAGTTAGCCCTACTGAAGGTTTGTCAATTTTATTTATCTTTTCAAAAAACAAACTTTTTGTCTCATTGTTTATTTTTGTTAATTTTGGGTTTCAGTTTCATTTAGTTCTGCTCTGATCTTAATTATTCCTTTCAGTCTATTAACTTTGGGTTTGAATTGTTCTTGTTTTTCTAGTTCTTTAAGGTGAAGTGTTTGGTTGTTTATTTGCCATCTTTCCATTCTTTTGAAGTAAGCATAAGGCCCACAGACTCTGAGACAGCTGTGCCAGAACAGGCAGGTGCTGTGGGACCCCCAGCCCAGGTCAGTCCCTGCCTCCCAGAGAGGCCTGAGATGCATCCTTAATAGAAGGACATAGATTAGTTGAACATAAGAGGAAGGAAAAGGTGAATCGTGCATACAGTAACACACATGGAGCTGTATAATTACAATAATATCAGCCAAATATTTAAGGAAATAATTATTAATAAAGATATTCTACAGAAAGATATATGGACCCTAAGTATTTGTACAACTAATACTGTAAAAAAAGGGACAAAAAGGCAAATTCACAGTCATTATTTGAGATTTATATACTGATGAAGCAGCCAAAAATTCAGTATAGATTTAAGAAATTTAAACTACATAATCAAACAATTTGACATAATTAAGCAACTTGGCATAATATACCTAATATTTAATATGTGTAATATGTAATATATGTAATCCTCTCTCTATATGTGTGTATGTATGTATGTATGTATACAAAAGAATACATACATACATGTATATGTGTGTGTATATATATATATATATATATATATATAAACACTGCATCAATGACTGTAAATGCATTCTTTTTAAGTGTATATAGAACATTTACCAAAATAGATCACCAAGTGCTGGCTCACAAAGCAAATCACAACAAATTTCAAAGGATTTAAAAGTGAAATCATAGAGAGTAAGTTCTGACAAAAATGCAATTAAGCTGGAAATAAGAACAACAGAAACAGAAAGCTAACTAATAAACCCCCAAGCTTTGAATATTAAACAATGAATTTGTAAATCACCCATATTCCAATGAAGAAATCACATGGGAATTATAAAATATTTTGACCTAAAATATAACGGGAATATTACATAGAAAATATTTAGGATGCTGCTACAGCTGAGCATAGTGGCAAATTAATAGATACAAATTCAGAAAAAAAGCAGATAATTGGAAAAATCAAAAACCGAAACTTTCATTTGAAGAAGCTGAAAAAAGAGCTAAATAAAATGAAAACAAGGAAATAATAAAAAGTGAAAGCAGAAGTCAATGTAACAGAAAACAAATATGTGTTAGGGAAATAAGCAAAAACAAAATTTGGTTATTTGAAAATACTAGTAAAATTCATAACCTTCTCACAAACCTATTCCTGATTTAAAAAAAAAAATAAAGAGATGGTGCAACTTATTTAGAAAATGAAAAGATGTTATGATAAATATGGAAAATAAATTAAGATGATAATTATGTTAAATGAACCAATGCTGAAACTGCAACTTACTAAAATTGATACCAGATAGAAGATTAAATGTAAATTTAATTGTTGCTATCTTTGTTATCTATATCTAAATCTTCAAAAAAATTGATTTTGCAATTTAAATTTTCCCTTAAGGAAACTCTAAGACAAAAGGACTTCACTTTTCAATTCTTTCAAAAATTTAGGGATGCAATATTACAATAAATCACAAAAAAATACCATTATCACAGAAAATCTTCTGAAAATAGAAGTAGAGGGTATACTTCCCAAAACTTTTTAATGGTCAAGCTGATGCCCAAACCATAAACATTTCAAATAAGGAAATATATGAGCAAATTTATTTCAATAATAAAACACAAAAATATAAAACAAAATATCAGCAAAATTAATCCAATAATTCATATAGTAGTTTTTGTCCTAGTGATGTAAGAGTTGCGCATCTTTATAAATCAATCAACATAATTTACCACATTGATAAAATAAAGATGAATGACATACGATCATCTGGTTAGATGCAGAAAAATATCAATAAGATCAATATCTATCTTTTTAAAAAAAATTTCTTGGTATACTGATAATAGAGGAGAATTTCATGAAATTGATAAAGAACATGTATAAGTTGGTTACTGCAGCCGAACACATCATCTCAGAACTCAAGGACTAAAAAAATGTATATATCACTTTGCTCTTGATTCTGTTGGTTGACTTAGGATGGTTTTGCAACTAACAAATAGAAAATAAAAAATGCATATATACCATAAAATAGCATAAACATATCAAATACCTAAGAATAAATCAAATGAAAGATAGGTAGAACCTCAACACAGAAAATTACAAAACAAACATTACTGAAATCATGGGAAAAGAATAAACAAATGCAATAAGTACTATGTTTATAGTATTAGTCTCTTTCATTAATTATAACAGAAATACCTGAAACGGGGTAATTTGTAAAGAAACAATATTTATGCTTACTGTTTTGGAGGCTGGAAAGTCCAAAGTACAGAGAACACACCTCCTGGTGGCCTTGTTGATAGTGACTCTACAAAGTGATTCACAGTCTCACAAGGCAGATCGCAGAGCTAGAGAGAGAGTTTCTCACACACTCTTCTTTTAAAGCCCCACCCATGACCAGCATTAAATCATCGATGGATTAATCCATTCACTGGAACATGATCCTCACAATCTAATCACCTCTTCAAGGCCCCACCTTTCAATTACCGTGATAGGATTTCCCACCTTCTTTATACTGTCACAGTGAGGATTAAGTTTCTAATACATTAATCTTTGGGGGACACAATTCAATCCATAGCATTTATGGATTGGAAGATATCAGCTATATCCCCCCAAATAGTAATTGCAACACAATATGAATAAAGATCCCTGTAGGTGTGTGTGTGTGTAGATTGAACACTGATTATAAAATGTATGTGGAAATTTAAAAAGCCTATATTAAGCAAAGACAATCCTAAAGAATAAATTTGGAGGACTCACAGCACCAGATATTAGGTTTAATATAAAGTTAAAATAAAACTGTGTGGTATTGACATAATCAAATAAATCCATGGGATGGCAGAAAGAATCCAGAATGATACATGAATATAAACAATTACACTAATTAAAACAAAAGTGCCAATGCAGTGCAATGAAGAAAGGTTTATATTTTCAGTATACGGTGCTGGATAAGTTGGCATCTATATAGGGAAAAAATGAACCATGAAATTTTTAGTAGGTGATGCTGGGTCAGTTGGATATCCAAATGGAAGAAAAATTGAATTAAACTTTTTCTCATATCTCCTACCATACACAAAAATTGATACAAATGGACTGAAGATTCCAGATGGATTGGAGATCTAAATGGGACAGATAAAATAATAAAGACTCTCCCTACCTCAAATTGGAGAATATTTTTATGGATATAACATCGGTAAATTGCTTTATAAATTTCATTGTGAGCAGTCAGATATGACAGAATATATACCCTATGATATCATCTATATATAGATCCCCCCATTGCCCCTTCAAAAAGGTAAAAAATCAGTGATGCTGAAAGTCACAATAGTGGTTACCTTGGTGGGGCAATTATGTGAATTTGTATGAGGTGTCTTCTGGAGTGCTGGCTGATGTCTTTGATTAAATCAAATAAAAGATGTGAAAAACCTCTCTAAGGAGAATTAAAATATAAGCATATTGAGAGAAAGGAAAAAGGAATGACATGCCATTTTCATGAGTTGGGAGACTCGTAAATATGACATCTATACCCTCAACATAATAAATGTAAAGCAAAGATACTCAAGGGATGTTTTCTTACATGTTATCTTATGTTTCAATATTAAACTTATGCATGTTATAATTCATAAAAATTAGCACAAGAAGAAAAATAAAACATAACATAAATTATAATTGCTTACAAAAAAGAGAAATATGTTGTATTTGTAGCATATTCTTATTCTTTCATGTTTTAGACAATGAGGGTGTATGACTATCTAGATGTGGTGCTCATGAATTCCATTGCTTGTGTCAAATTTCTCACCTTCTCAAATTGCATGAGCACAGACGTTTTGGATCTTTATACCTATGACATTCTGGAAAATGGCTTTACCATTCCTCAGTAGTATTTTACAAGTGAACTTGGTGTAGAAAGGATCACTGGCCTGAAATGTATTAGTTTGATAGTAGAGCTGTTAGCAATCTTCTCAGTGACTGCAGATGACAATGACATGCATAAGTATAAATGCCCCGAGACCAATCATAATATACTTCACTATCACATGAGACACAGCATAAAGGAAAGTTGGAATGAAAGTACCATGTTACTCTACTGTTTCCTTTACAACTAAAAATACATGACTGAACATAGCTTATGACAGGTCCATATACAAAGAATTTATGCATGCAAAATTACTTAAAGAAAACTGAAGGTATCCTAATTATATAATAATTTAATATTTTGTTAGAATTCTGCACAATATTTTATGGAGTTATTGAACAGAAGAATTGTGAGTCTTTAGAGATACAGTTAATCCAGCTTCTAATTGACACAGAATTCCCCAACATGGTTTTCTAAATGCTGTTTGAACACTTCTGCTGATGGGAAGTTCACTATTTTATGGGGCAATTTATTAAATTTCATAGAGTTCTATTAAATTATTACAAGGTCTGTGCTAATCTAAAATGTTTTCTTATAATTTATATTTACTGTTTTAAATTCTTCTTTACAGGACTACATAGCATAAAAGTTTAATTTAAGAAAAAGTTACATCTGTTTTTAGATTGTTTACAGTGTTTTTGCTCTTTTAAATAAAATCTGATTGAAAAATAATCTAGACTATGTTGAACTAGACAACATATTGTGTTCAATGAACGTTTCTTAAGCATATATTGTGATTGTTTATAAATAAATTGCTAACTGGTTTCTGTTCTAGATCTTCTTCATGTTTTTCTTCTTCATCCCAAAATACATCATCATCCAAATTACTAAAGCCAGAAATTCTTGAATCCTCTCTTCCTCTAACCCTCCACATCTAACTCATCAGCAAATTCTATATGCTGTACCTAACTGCTCTGCCTGACTCCACTTTTGATCCCTACATTCCATTCTTTGCACAGAGTTAGTAATCTTTCTAAATTATAAAATCATATTTTGTATGAAGCCTTCTATGATAGTACACAATGATCTCCATCTCCTGATATTCATGCTGTTATACAATTCCCTTCCCCTGAGAGTTGCATGGACAGGCTGATTTCTAATGCATATAATATGGCAACAATAATGGGATGTCACTTTTGAGATTATGTTGCAAAAAACTGAGACAATCTTATTCTCTCTCTCTCTCTCTCTCTTTGGCTCTTCTCCATTATACCGGTGAAGAAGCAAGCTGCCATGTTGTGAACTGCCTTATGGAGAGGTCCATGTGGCAAGGAACTAAGGACTGGCCTCCAGCCAACTGCCAGTAAGGAACTAAGGCCTTCAGTTCAATAGTCCACAAGGAACTGAATCCTGCCAACAACCTTGTAAGTGAGCTTGGAAATGGATCTCAGGTCAAGCCTTGAGATGCCTAAATCCCCAGCCACCACCTAGATTGCAGCATCGAAGACCATGAGCCAAAGTTCTTCAGTAAGCTGCAACTGGATTTCTGAACTGTAAAAATTGTGAGATGATAAATGTTGTTCTCTTAAGCATCTAAATTTTGGGGTCATTTTTTAAATGGAAATAGATAACTAATACATACTCCTTTGCTTAAAACCCTTCATTCACTTTCAATACAGAAACTCCTCCGGCTCATGATGCAATCAACAGTCCACCACCTATTAGTCTATTCTCCTCTTTTGTTTCTCTGTTGTCTGTGGTGCTCTAGGCAAGGTTCTTGGAGCAAGTGAACCTCTTATCCACTCGAGGCTTTTGTTCATACTGATCTCTCTGCTGACATGTGTTCATACCTTCTCTTCTCGTGGCTGTCCTCCTGTCATCCTTTGGTCTTCCTGGATCCACTATGTTATAAAATTCTCCCCCAGGCCCTCATCAGGTACTTTGGTCCTTTCTTATGTTCAGAGCACTTTTCTAACTTGATATAATTTTAATTATCAGGCTGTTTCCTTTTGTTGTTGTTGTTGGGGAGGGAGGATTTGCCTTTCTTACTGAGGACTCATTAAGCCAGGATCCCAGCCAAGGTCTTGAGCACAGGGAGCTTATGCATCTGCACTGTGTCATGCTGCATTCTATATGTTCATGCACTTGCACTTGTCATCAAATTTTCTTTGTGGTTTTAGAAGATGCAATCTGAGTCAAACAAAAAAATTCAACTAGTATTTAGAATTAAGAGCAATAAAGAGTTACAACAAAAAATGAGTTAAAATCTGTGTCAGATGCTAGCCCTTTAATTCTTACTATGGAACCTTAGTTCTGTTCATATGTTGATTTTGGTATAGGTTTTTTTTTTTTCTGCAATATTACACTATGAAGAAACGAGTTAGGAAATTTAACTGTTATGTAATATGAAATGTATGTTACAATTAAAATTTTAAAATTGCTCAAAAAATTGAATTGGGTTCTTAGCTAATACAGGAACACAGCATATTTTTCTCCTTCATGAGCCATTGTATTCGGCCTAAAGGACATTCAAAGCCATTTAAAATGCATTATATCAACTTTTAAATTTTAATATCTTCATAGTCATATACTAAAAAGAGCGTCATCTGGGGTGAATACGTATTGAGAAAAAAATCAGAAATGGTCATATTTTAGGATTGCATCACAACATTTTCTTTAACAGGTGTGAAGACTACTCAGATTGAATAAATGTCACATCAAAAACATGAAAATCCCAAGACCCAGAAAGTTTTAATATAGAAACTCACAGAAATTTTTAAAATTGTAAAGATGTATTGGTCTCCATTTCAGGGAAACTGAACAGCATTAAAGACAAATTCTATTACTTAAGTTTTTACCATATTGGGTACCCAAGATCCCAATGCCACTTTCAATGTGATTTGCTAACATGATTCAAACTATAAAATGAATTCATTCTCGGTTGGTCAATTTTATTTGCCTGATTTATTGAATAGTTCCCCAAACTACCAGTAAGGACAGACAGTCCTTTCTTTGCTTTGAAAATATCCAAGCCTCCCTTTCTCTTTCCATCTGTTGCTCACCTCAGGGCCATTTCATGCTTAAAAGCTTCGGATTGATTTCTGTGCCCATTGGTGCTTCCATTTGCCATCTGTTGGTTGAAGTGTTTATATATTTAGAAACACAGGAAAGACAGCACATGAGAAACTGGGGAAGTTTGGACTGATAGGACACAGCAACTTTCAAGCATCTTGTATGAACAATTACTTGTACCAATTTGTAATAATGTTGCAATAAGATATGAGTCTTTAAGACCATTGAGTAGCTGAATAAGCACTGAAGCAAAGAAAAAAAATAGTTTTGATAACACTGGATATAAGAATGTCTAAAGAATGTTAGTATATACTGGGATTTTTGGAAGTAGAGAATTAGAAAATACTCAAAATCTTCAAAAACTGTTAACTTGTCAATGAGGTTATTACTGGTGGAGGAAAAACATCGTAATGCTCTTTAGCACATCAATCAGCTTATTGCTACCTTGAAAGCAAAGGGAGCTCTTTAATGAGATACAAAAATTCACGTATGTTAAAGGAAGGCAATGGGATTAACTTGATGAAAATGTGATTTAATTATCTAAATGCTTTGTAATTTGTGAGTTGTGTAAATAATTCTTTAAAAACAAATTGAAAAAGAAGCATCTTAGAATAACGTGAAGGTGTCTTTCTAGGGTTGTAAAACTCCGAGAGAATAACTTCTGGAAACTTTTGTTCTATAAGTTATTCTCTGAGCTTTGAAGACCACACACACTCACATTTGAACAACCAATGAAAACATTACTCACTTGTTTATGTGTCTGGAATTCTTGGCATTCTCTCCCTTCTCCTCCCCTCACTGCTTCATATGTTTTGCCTTATTTTTCTGCACCTCCCTTCTGGTTGTCCTGTGACTCTGTGCACCTCCTTATGGTGGAGCCCGGCCAATGTCAACCATTGTTCCCATGATGTTTACTACCTCAATTAAATCAGGCTGCAACTAGACTGTGCTTCCAAGATTCCTTTTCCCACAGCAATAACTGCTCCCACAAAGAATATCTTTGCCTAATATGTAAACATCTGGAAAATCTGTGGGGGTTGCAGTTTATGATCCACAGTTAGAGCCCTGACATTAGCAAGTGCATGAGGCAATGAAGAGGAAGAAACTCAGGACATCAAAATCAACACCCACGGGGAGTGTTTGACTCAACCCACCCCTGTGTCCCCTAAAGAGATTCAGCAAAAGATTTTTCTTTTCTTAAGTTTTGATCTTCAGAAAGGGAGGATCAGAATAGAATTATGAGAACTTAGAGCCAAAAAGGACTTTAGAGATTATATGCTTTATACTCCTATTAACCCAGTTTTGAGATGAGAACCCAGATAATGAAGACAAGAACACACAAACTTGATGACTTTTAATTATCTGCATTTTTTTACACAGATGCAGTTTAAAACTTGAATTAGGTTAGTTTTTTACTAACCACTATAATTACAAACTGGAAAAACTGTGTGTGTGTGTGTGTGTGTGTGTGCATGTGTGTGTGTGTGCATATATATATATATATGCATATTTTGTTAACAGAAATTTTGAAAATCTTTTTCTATCTACATTTATACACCAGGATCAGGATGGTTTTATGGTTTTTGTAGGCCTAACTCTATAAAAAAAATAAACATATTATCATGTGATTTATTTCATAAAAATAATTTATAACTATATAAAGCTATATAAGTCATTGTGTGACTGGTAGTTGACATAAATTTATGTTATACAGGTATTTAGTGATATATCTATGGATTTCAGTTTTGCAATTTTTTTGAATATTTTGAAGCCAATAAATATTCATCACCTCAGTCTCATATATCCTTCAAAAACCAGGGGGCCTAAGGCAAAAGTATATAAATTAGTCCTGGATGTGATAATGTCCTTTGAAATGTGAAAATAGTCCTGAATGTGTCCTGAAGAGATCTGAACAACGAAAGAGCATTGGGTTTATGTTTTAACACTTACTAAATACATGTCCTTTCGCGAGTCACTTTTCCTATCTGGAGCTCATCTGAAAAATAATAGGATTAGACCAATCATCTTTATGTCAGTTTCAGCTCTAACGTAGTCAGGGATCATTTTGAAAACAAAGATATTTGAGCCTCAGTTTTTCATAAGCAAGCTTACCTGGACAACTTGCACTGGACAGAATATTGAATCTGAATAGAACCCTACGGTATCTCCTATCCATCGTTCTCTGATTTGTGAATTTTATTGGTTAAAATAATTATAAAGATATCCTTTTTTTTTCTCTCTCAGAACTGAAGAGTTCACCTCATTATTGTTAACGCAGCTTCCTAAAGCTTTTCCTGTCCTCCTGAACTCTGACAGGCCTGGTCCAGTTCTGCTTCTCCAGCCCTCTCCCCTCACTCTCCTCCCTGCCGACTCGCTCACCCACCACGGGCTTCTAGGAGTGCTGGGAACATTCTATGATCCACCCCATCTCAGGGCCTTTAAAAATACCATCTACTTTAAATAAGTATTTTTTTAAAAATTAAAAACGGGCATAGTGTCAAAAGTCAAATTATTCTTAATGCTTATAATAAAAAGAAGTTCTGAAATTTATAAAAGTTTTTTCTCTGCTGTCAACTTGATTGTCATTGATTCCCATTTCCCAGAGGTAGCCACTTTGACATCTGCTAAATGTTTCTCCCAAACCATTGATATGGATTGTGTCCCCCAAGTTTTATGCATTAGTAAATTGATCCCCACTGTGACTGTTAAGGGGAAGGAGATCCTATTATGGTAATTGAAAGGTGTGGCCTTGAAGAGGTGACTAGATTCTGAGGACTGTGCCTAGTGAAGGGATTAATAATCATGGTCATGGGCATGGATCTGAGGGCTTTAAAAGGAGAGCACTGAGACACTCTCTTTCTCTCTCTCTGCTTCACTATTTCCTGCCATGTGAGACCCTTGCATTGCTGTAAAGCTACCACCAAAGAAAACCCTCACCAGATGCATTCCCTGGACTTTTGACTTCCCAGCCTCCAAAACAGTAAGCAATAAGTTTCATTTTCTTATAAATTACCCAGTTCCAGGTATTTTGTTATAAGCAACAGAAGTGGATGAATATGTCATCTTCCATATTTCTACATAACATGCTTAAACTTCTATTCCTTAAGCTTTCATTTAAAGTAACACTGTTACCTTTTTAATCTGAAAAATAGTTCTCATGAACTCCCTCTGTCTTCCAAACACACATATTCTGCTACCACCTGTCATTCCACCACAATTTCATCATAATTTGAGAAGACTGAAATTGATGATTATATTATATGCTTATACAGATGTTATGTTCAGGTGAGTCATGGCTATATTGTTTTCCTTTAATTTTTTTTCTCGATTACTTTGTCCAGTTTTGCATTTGATTATCACTAATTTATTCCCAAATTCTTGTACCAGAACCAAATAATGTGTTCAAAAATATCAGAGAAATTTTTTTTTTAAAAAAAACTTTTTACTTGAGGATTGGCATCCTGGAGCTTCTTTCTGTCCCAATCTATATGGTTTACTCTTGGGGCTGTTTTACAGTTGTCTTCCAGAGGTTTGCCTCCACTGTGGTCTTAGAGCTTCCTTACTTTTTTATTTTTTGTTCTATCCTCTACTTCCTATGTTGTTCTCTTTCTAAGTTTCTTTCCTTGAAACTTAGAAAGAAATGAATACTCTTAGATTCCTGAACAGAGTTTTTTTGAGATCATGGTTTTCCAAAATTGTCTTTGTTGTACCTTCATTTTTGATGGATAGTTAAGCTGGATAGATAAGTCTAGATTAGAAGTAATTTCCTCTTAAAACTTTATCTTCAATTTTCTATTCAAATGTTTATTTCTGCTGTAATATGTTAAATTTCCGAAACTTTTTGTGGTTATTGCTAAATGTTTCCACTACTTTTATAGCCTCCTCTTCTTATCCCAAAAATATTTTTGTAGAACTCAAGTACAATTTTTTTCTTGAAAGTTCTTTTTTGCTTCATGTATTTTTTCTTTCCTTAATTTTTCAAAACTCATATTTAAAGGTGATGGTGAGGTGCCACAAAATGATCGAAACCTCTTAGGCTAGTTGTTTTCTCCAGAGAGGAATCTTCTCATTTCCTCCCTATAAGTGGTTGCCAACTTGGGGAGCTGTTTAAGGAAAGGTGATTAAGGAGAAGTACAGGATGAATATTGTATAGATCTTCGGTTGTTTTTAGAGGAGGGAAGAAAAGAGTGAATGCTGAGGTGAGGGATAAGAAATCGATTTGTGACTGGGGTGGGTCACTGAAACACTGGAAACCAAGGATGCTTATATAGGTTGGACAGAATGGGTCACACATTCTGTCAAAGCAGTCATGGGTTGTTAGACCCCAACATAGCAGGCATCTCTTCTTTTATTGAGGTAGGACTTGAATGGACCATCTTCTGTTAGTATTAGGTGAGGGAAATTGTCATGAATACTGATATGGGTCAAATGTGTCCCCCACAAGTTCATGTGTTGGAAACTTAGTCTCCATGTAACACTATTAAGAGGGTGGTAGATCCAATTATGATATTTGAAAGGTGCGGTGTCACCTCTCCCCAGGTGACAGAGACACAAAGGATTACTCAAAGCGCATTTCTTCTGAGCAGTGAGAGGCCCTGAAAGGGTTAATTTCCAGGAACCCTCAAGAGAGCAGCATTCCTTGGAAAAATTAACCCCAAACTAGGGTTTCCTCTCAGTATTTATTCTCCAGGCCAGAAAGTTACAGAAAAGGAAATAGGTGGTTACAAAAAGAACAGTAAGATAATTGTCATGGCAACAATCATTACATTTAGCTGCACCAAGGACATCTGCCTTTGGAGCCAGCAATTTTGCTATGTTACAATTCTTTATCTACAACAGATACTTTAGCCCAGGGAAAGTTTTCTGTCTTTCACCTGTTTAACATTTCTATGTGTAATTCTAAAAAGTTACACACTGTGAAATACATTTGCTTTATAAATGTTAGTATACTCTACAGTGTGGCCTTTGTGAGGTGATTAAATTGTGAGGACTGTGCCCTTATGAATGGATTGATCCATTCATAGAGTAATGGGCATGGTTCTGATAGCTTTAAAATGACAGCAAGTGAGGAGGTTAGCTCTCTCCTGCTCAGCTCATTCACACCATGTGATAGATGAATGGCTGTAGAGAGTCACAATCAAGAAAAACGTGCTCACCAGGTGTGTTCCCTGGACCTTGGGCTTCCCAGCCTCCCAAAGTGTAAGAAATAAATTTCATTTTTTTAATAAATTACCCAGTTTCAGGTATTCTGTTATAAGCAACAGAAGTAAGCTAGTATAAATACCATGTTCTTTCTCTGTTTTTCTTTCTTTCTTTTTTTTTTTTCCTTTTTGTCTCTTTTACTGACCGGTAACGGGATCGCAACCCTCGGTGTCACACC
>NW_007728994.1:69460-73751 GCF_000696425.1 Galeopterus variegatus | reverse complement strand
GCCCGCGGCCGGGGGGGGGGACCGGGGCCCCCCGTGGGACCCGCCCCCCGGGCGGGAGCGCCGCCGCGCTCCCAAGCGGCGCACTGTCCAGTGTGCCACCGGGCCGGCCCTCTGATTTTTCTTAGTCCTACACAGTTCTCTTCCAAATCAACTCTAGGCATAGGAAATGTCTTTTGATATGTATTCCCTGGTACTAAGGGGAAATGTCCTTTAACATTTTTGTGGCTGCAATAAATAAATGTGGAAAAATATAGAGGAGATTCTAAATTGCTTGTTTTTTTTTCATTTTTGTTTTTGGATTTTGCTTCTTAATTTAAACTGATGAAAATAATCAAGAGTTTAATGAGTGGAGTGTGAATATAAACATTATTTAATTTATTTGATGTACAATAGAAATATATTTAGATTGTTTTCAATAAATAACATGGTAGAGAGGTCTTTTTAATTTTAAATTAGAGAACCCTGCTATTGATATCATTGTTTTTATCTGGGGTACGAGAGGGTCTTTCTTTTTCTCTGTTTTCGTTTAGGAAGAAAGATCAAAATTAGTACTAAAATCTGGACAACTTACATGGTTGCTTAGCGTTATGAAGATTGCAGATATTTAGGTCTTGGAGCCCAGTGCTTTTATACATCTTATTTTACCCTGAAAGGCAACTCCTTTGTCAGAAAGCTTGTCCTTTCAACAAAAAAGTCACTGGCTGGTAATCTAATCTTTAAAAAAAGAGCTTGGATTTTCTGGCAACAAAAAAGAGAAAAGCAGAATTGGAAAAAATAATACTTGAAACTAAAAGCTTGAGAAGAAGGGGAAAAGAACTCCTTGAAAATGATTACTACTCGAGGCAGTTTCATCTGTTAAAATGCTTGGTACTGGGTGAAAGAACTTGGGTATTGTGGTATCCTGTCACCAACTCCAATTAGGGACCAGCCCAGAGTTCACCAATGGGAGGAAGAAACTCACAAAAGATTTTTCTCTTTAAGGATGTTCTTGGTTTTTCCTGATGAAAGAATGAGCTCCCCCCTCCCCGCCCCCAGCTGGACTATGATATTTTTAGAAATAAGAAAAGCAGTATAACAACATTTTTTTATTGGTCTGGAATAAGGCGTGCTACATTTTTCTGTTGGATGTAATCATAATGTTAAGAATCTGATTTTATTGTTGTTTTTGCTATTGTCACTGAATGTCACATTGGCAACCTTTAAAAGCCAGATGTGTCAGGAAGCAATGTGGAAGGAACTACTCAAAACACACATGCACAGATGACTTTTCAAATATTTCCAAATTTTTTTCGACATAAAGTTTATATTTTCCAGCCTGATGTTTCTTAAGTTATATTTTTCTGTAGATTACTCTGAAGTAGTGGATTTGTCTGCTTGGGCTGCTATAAAAAAATACCACAGACTGCATGGTGTCAAAAACAGAAATTTATTTTCTCACATTCTAGAGGCTGGCATTTCAAGATCAAGGCTCAGCCAATTGAGTTTCTGGTGAGGGCTGTCTTCCTGGCTTGCAGGTGACTGTCATCATGCTGTATTCTCATATGACCTCTTCTTTGTGCACCTTGGGAGAGTGAGAGAAATCTCTTTCTTCTTATTCTTAGAAGACCACCAATCCTATTGCGACCCACCCTTATGACATCATTTAACCTTAATTAATTACCTCCTAAAAACCCTGTCTCTAAATACAATCACATAGGGAGTTTCGGCTTCAAAATATAAATTTTGGGGTGACACAATACAGACCATAGCAAGTAGTATACACTAAAAGTCATAATAAAGACAAAGTCAAGATGTGGAAAATGGTGACTAAATTTATGGATTTGGGCCATGGCATTCTCTGCAGAGCAACCTTTTCCATTTATATCTATCTATCTATATATATAGACAGAGAAAGAGAGAGAGAACAGATTTTAGATTTTTGCCAGTGATGGAATATGAAAAATGATCTCTTTCTTGATAATGCATTATTATAAAAATTGGAAAGTGACTGTACAGGAAGCATTCAAATTTGCATTTTATAGCCATTGTTGAGTTTAAGATATAGAACAACTTACATGTAGGTTATACTTACTGTTTTTTCAAAATACTTCCTAGTCAAATATTTTGTGTAAGCCTGTGATCCTTGCAATGTTCTTGTGATAGGAAACTTGTCATTAGGCTTTGGCTGAGGAAACTGGGTCATAACATAGTGGAGAGAGCAGTAAGTACACTGTGAAATTAGAAGATCAGGAGAGAAGTTCCAGCTCTTCCCCTATGGGAGGTTAAATTAGTGGTTTGGAATATGGGACCCTCTCTCTAAAATGAGAATGTTGTATTGGATGAGCCCTAAAATTTCTTCTTGCTTTAAAAATCTGTGTTTCTATGGAGAACAAAGAAAATGAAGAGTTTTGCTGTTAGCCACACAGCAAATTAATAAAAGTTGTGGGTATAGAATCTTGTTTTTCTGACTTG
This sequence comes from Galeopterus variegatus, assembly GCF_000696425.1. Classification (NCBI taxonomy): domain Eukaryota; kingdom Metazoa; phylum Chordata; class Mammalia; order Dermoptera; family Cynocephalidae; genus Galeopterus; species Galeopterus variegatus. Next base: position 71,300 of record NW_007728994.1, on the reverse strand, counting down.
CAGCTAATGGGACTTTCCAGAAATCTTAAAGCTCTAGTGTCAAAGTTCCTCATTCTAATTCTCTTGACAGCATTGGAATCTTATATTTTACCTACTTCACAGAAAGAAAAGATCTCTTTAAAATTTAGTAGAAGAAAATACCTGCTGTCCATCCTAGAGAGCTGTCTTTTTCCTTAGAAGAGAGAGAAGAAAATGATGGCTGCAGAAGTTTAAGAGGGTGTCTATAAATTCAGTGAGCTATAAACAAGAATTGTGATGGGAATAAAACCCAATGCCCTTATAGGGAAACCCAGACATGCAAAGATTTGTACATGCGCCTTGCGTTATGGTTTGGGTTTTTTTTTTTTTAAAGAAGCTTGTGGTGTGCTAAGGGTTAGCCTGTAAAATGAGACTTGAATGATGTCTGGCAGATCTGAAGCACAAAGAACGATCTGAGAGCTCTTGTGTTTACACTTGCACAATGACGGTCGTAAGCAGATATTTCTAAACAAGACAGAGCAATTTAGAAGGATTAAGAGATCTGAACTGAGCAGAGTGTTTGCCACAGTTTTCTTCCTTTCTAAAACTTCATGAAATTAAGCTCACCATGCGGATAAACCTGGAACAAAGGGATTTGGAAAGTTCCTTTTAAGGAATTTGCTCCCTATGGGATCTTGTTTCTTGTCACTTGAGTTTATAATGTTGCTTCTTTTGTGCTGTGGGGCTAATCCATTTTGATTATTTTCCATGTAGTAGCAAACGGTTTCAATGAGGTAGCCTCCTGAGGCTGGGTAAAAGGACATATAGATTTTCAGTTTCATTCTTTGTTTACATACGTCTAGAATATAATGGAAAATGTCCTTCAGTTCGTAAGTCATCACTGTTTTTTCTCCGTTCCAAGATAAATTTAGTTTGGGGGGAGGATTACAATACAATGCTCAATCATTTTTGATTTATGTTAGAAGAAGTTTAAAAACTCCAATGCAAGGGACTTTCTCTAATGCTGTCCTGGGACTTCATGTCTCAGGGCTGCCTTTCAGGTGAAACCACATCATAATTAGTTCTTTGGCTACTGCATTGAACTAACACTCTCAAATTCTTAATTGCACCACATATTGGGAAGAAATTTCAGCATGAAACCTTTTGCTAAAAACACATACGTTTTGATACATTAAGTTAGAAGTAACCCAGAGGACAGTCATAAGTTCGTGACTAAGCTGTATGCCCAGATGGTTACATCTCTGAGTACTTCACCTTAAGTAAGAATACTGTGCAAAGCATTCCTACCGACAAAACAGGACAGATTGGCAGGTTCTTGCTGATGGGAAATTTTATAACAACACACATATAACGTATATTTAATTACCCCCAAATTGAATTCATCTTATACATATGCTATAGTAATATATTAATTATATATAATACTGGCCATAAAGTTATAATTATACTACCCATATAATTTTCACATGAATCTCATTCAGTAAACTTTTTTGAGCATTTTTTTCAGTTCAGCTCTCTTGTTAACACTGCAGAAGATATGAAAGCAGAGAATGACACAGTCCTTGATTCATCAACAACATTTGAAATTATTGCGTATGATTCCACTAGTCTAGGAGTTTATGATACAGCTACAAAGCCTGAGTAATTTTCATCATAAAAACGACAAATCTGCAGTTTACTTTTTCTTTATGATTACTTTTTTGGAATACTTATCTGAGATTATATGAATTTATGTACAAAATTTTACTGCCTAATAGCTTGCTGCTGCTGCTTCTTTTTCTTCTCCTCCCCCTTCTTTACCCTTCCCCCCCCCCCCCCCCCCCCCCCCCCCCCCCCCCCCCCCCCCCCCCCCCCCCCCCCC
>NW_007728994.1:67740-69096 GCF_000696425.1 Galeopterus variegatus | reverse complement strand
CCTCCTCTCTCTCTCTCTCTCTCTCTCTCTCTCTATCTCTCTTTCTGCCTCTTTCTCTTCTTCCTCCTTGATAAAGTCCTGGGTAACCTTGGTGTCATGGGGAGTTAGGTAGGTGGGCTTCAGTTGGTACTGACTCACTGTGTAAGTTACCCAACCCCCTAAGTGATTCAGAGAACTTTCATAATGTTCTTTGCTACTTCTCTTCCTTATATGAATACTCAGTTCTTGGGATCCAATGAGTAAAGTTCCCTCTTCTATCTGTATTATTTTTGTCCCATATCTTCAGTCATTTGTGGAAAACAGATTTTCTTTGTTTCAATGAAAACACCAGCCACATTCTGTATGGATATAGAGACTGTTAGAAAGTTAACGACTTGCTTTGGTTTGAGGAAAAGGAAAACTTAATACAAAATAAATTTTATAGAATACAAAGTATGATCAGTATTTTGCATTATTTCTGAGGTAAAGAAAAAGTGCTCTCGGATTACACTCTGAGGACTGAGAGTCGACTGCCTCATTGATCCTTCTTTTGTTCAGCTCTGTAAGAATCAGAAGTTATTATCATGTGACTGACACATTTGAATTGTGTGAAGTGAGCTGGTGGTCTTCTCATCCATTCGTTGGTAGGAGGGTAGTAACCTCACAAATGTTATTGATGATAATATGAGATTGTTCACAAGCTCCATTTCTTTTATATAGTTAAGGTAAGATACAGGACTTTGTCAGATGAATTTACTTCTACTATGTCCCTCACAATAATCATTTCTATCTTCTCTACCAAGAAAACCATTTAATAAAAAAGGAGGTTGGTGTGGAGTGTTGGTGAGGAAGGGCAGAGAGTAGAGAAATAATAGACTTGTTATTTTTTTTCCAGAAAGCACAGTTAAATACTTTCAAAACAGAAATCTCTAATTAGTGGATCAGTTTCTCTCTGTCAACAAATCTTGGAGCTGTTTATGTTAGTCCTTTAAGACAGATACTGCCCATTTTTCTTCCTGCCATGGAACATGCAGACCTGTGGTTGTTGCTGGTAGCACAATTCTGTCATGTTCCTCTTGCCAGTTCTCACCTTCTCGAAATCATCCTTCAGTTGGTAAAGATTTCTAGAAGTTGAGAAACACAGAGTTGTGCCACTAACAAAAACCTTAGATCACCATGTGTGATTTAAGGATCACACAGGGGTTCAATCAAATGAATACAAAAAGCTACAGAATCAATTTTAAATTAAATGTGAAGATATGATATTGTCAGAGTAATGCATTTAATAAACTTGTGGAATTCTCACATATATATATATATATATATATATATATATATATATATTTTTTGTCTTTTGTCTTTTTCCGTGTCCGGCAA
>NW_007728994.1:55517-67384 GCF_000696425.1 Galeopterus variegatus | reverse complement strand
GGTCTGTATGTGGGATCCGAACCCTCGGGCGGGAGCGCCGCCGTGCTTCCCAAGCGGCGCACTATCCAGTGCGCCACCGGGCCGGCCCTCACATATATTTTTGTGTAAATTTATTATTTATATTTTTTACTAAGTCTGCTATGGAACTGTTAGCTTTTCTTGAACAGATTTGAATGGATTCTTACATATTAACAAAATAAATGACCATTATAACTCTCATTGGCAAGTTGTCCTTTTTCTTTTTTGAAATTTATAATGGTTTGCTTACAAAGAGATGAATATCTTAGTCTGTTTGGGCTATTATAACAAAATACCATAGACTGGGTGGCTTAAACAATAGTCTTTAAAGCTCACAGTTCTGGAGGCTGAGAAGTCTAATATCAAGGTACCGGCAGATTTGGCATCTGGTGAGGGTCCTCTTTCTGCTCTGCAGACAGATGACTTCTTACTGTATCCTCACACGGGAAAGAGACAGAGCTGTGATCTCTTTTTCTTATAAGGGCACTAATCTCAGCATGGAGACTCTACCCTCATAACCTAATCTAAACCTAATTATCTTCTAAAGCCCTCACATCTAAATATCATTACATTGGAGATTAGGGCTTCAACATATAAATTTGGAGGGGATACAAATCTTCAGCCTATAATAATATTTCTTTTAGTTGTTTAGATTACTTTGGTAATGTATGTGTATATATTTGATAAACCATAAACTTTTAAAAAGTGGGCATACATACTTGCTGAATGAATAAATGGAAATTATTTCCTTATGCAGTTATGATTATATAAAGTAATCTAAAAAAATAAATCTCTGCTTTTTAGTTGTGTCTATTGCTTGGTTTATCCACTTCAGACAAAATCAACTGAGTTCCCAGTACAAATAAATGATGACTGTTTCGTTCTCAAACTTTACTCATCTTGTATCGGCTCTTCCTCTGGATGCTGATAGCTGTATTATTTTTTGAAAGCTCCTTAGTGGTTAGTTTTGTAACTACTACTCCTATAAGCCTCTATTTCTTCTTTCCTTAGGTTTTATATACCCCATTTGAAGATATGAATTTTATCTCCCTTATTCTTTCCTGTCTCTTTTCTTCATCATACCATCTTCTGTTATCCAAATGTTTACTTTCATATTTTGAAGGTTTTGATGCTTACAATCTGTCTAACAACCAAAGCCAATCGATCCCCCAAATGCTGGGAGTCAAAAGGTCCAGATTTTTGGAATTGATGAATAGACTTTAGTGAGTCCCACATTATTCACAAAGTAAAAGTATAGGCTTCAATGTAAGTAAAGTATAGTGAGAAGGAATTCAATAGTTTTTGAATTTGCTCAGAGAGCCTGATAGATGTAAAAATGAAGGACGTTGAGCATGATGTCTGATGTCTGATGCTTTTCTGAGGAAGTTAAGGAGCCTGTAGTGGACTAGGCAGAGGGGGAAATTGCACTGTTCTCTGGAAGCAGAGCTTAGGAAGAGCAACTGTTTCCCACTCATTAAATGTAGTCCAGGTAGGAAAGCAAGCTAGCACAAAAGCTGTTGTCTCCCTGATAAAGAGGATCTCCTCCAATAGAAGGTTCTGTGTAGAGCAGACTCTTGTAAAACTAGGGCTCAGATGCAGTCAGCACTGCTTATGTCAGAGAAATTATAATTGGATGGACCCAGCAAGGGAGCCTTCAAGAATTCACAAAAGCATTCATGAGATAAAGAGTAAGCTTTAAATATGTGCCAAACCTGGAGAGCATGAAGACAACTTACAACCATACCAATCAAGTAAAGAATTTTTGGACTCCCCTTACTGTGCCTTGGACTTTCACATGCTCTAGCCACAGAGGTTTCAGTAATGAGGGAGTGGAGAACGGGGTGAGTGAGAAAGAAAAGAGAACCTCATCTGACCACCTTTCTGCATGCAAGTTCTCATATAAAGGTAGTTCTGACTGTTGGGTAGCACTGTTGAAAAGTCTTACCTTAGAAAGAAAATGTAAATGATGCTTATTGACTTTATGAGCTTTCTAATATCTGGATATCTGGATTAAGACTATACTTGGCAATTTAATGACTTAGAGGGACCTTCTGACTTTTATGACTTGAGAGTGCCCAAAGAAGTAATGGCATTGTTGCTTTTCATCTAGTTGTAATGGAATATCATTTTCTCCAATTTTTAAAAAAGACATTGAAAGAAAAAGAAGCATTTTTTTTTTTTTTTTTGTCTTTTTCCGTGTCTGGCAACGGATCGCAACCCTCAGTGTTGCCCCCGTACCGGACCGGGGACCGGCAACGGGATCGCAACCCTCGGTGTTGCTCCCGCGCCTCGCTCAGCCAGTGAGCGGGAACCGGTCTGTATGTGGGATCCGAACCTTTGGGCGGGAGCTCCTGCCACGCTTCCCAAGCGGCGCACTTATCCAGTGCGCCACCAGGCCGGCCCCGAAAAAGAAGCATTTTGAATATATCCCGTGAGTGCCTGTTACAAACGTACTAGTTATTATAAATGTTGTTTAGTTCAAGTCCAAATATTTGCTGACATTCCATATGATTCTTTATGGGTTCACTATCACAAACCTTGAATCACTTAAAAAAGAATGTTCTCAGGTCAGGTCAAAGTCAAATACAGTCTTTCAGTATACCTTGTTAATCAACTTAAATGATTGAATATTTTAATTTGTTTGCATTTGAGATTCTTCCTTAGTGTGCAAGTTTTTAAATATGTTTTTTCCAGGAATTTTTATTGCATTATTTGCTATCACATTGGGATCTTTTTTTTTTTTTTTTAATTTGGCTATACTGCTGATATTTTAGGATTTCCTTTCATGGCTCTTCAAGTTTGGGTCCACTGTTTTGTGGATTCCACATCTTTTCTTTTCTTAGTTTACTATCTAATTTGTTGAAATACATTCTCAAGTAACTTCTGAGGAATATAATAATGGGAGTAAACTTTCTAATTACTTGCATATTTAAGAATATGTTATTCTACCGCACTTCATTAATAGTTTGACTGGGGAGAGATTACTTGGTTGTATAGGTTCAGATAAATTACATTATGCTGGTTTAAAAAACAAACCACAACTCTCAGTGATTTAAAATAAGAATTTATTTTTTACTTAAGCTACATCCAGTGAAGATTGGAAAAGGAGCCTAGCTCATTGTAGCCCAATCCGGTGAAGTCTTCATCTCAACAAATGCTTCTGAAATTATCAAGTCAGAGAAAACGGAGTGTCATGTACTGGCTCTGTAATAGTCCATCTGAAATGACACACGTTCCTCCATTTAGACTTTATTGGCCAAGAAAGTCACATGGCCATATTTATCAAGGCAGGTAAAAAGGAGCAAGACACATCACACACCTTACACCTAGAAGTGATATATATGACTATCACTCATAGTTAATTGGACAAAGCAAGTGCCAACACCACATTTAGTGTTAGCTAGGACAAAGTAGTGATTTCTACCACATGGTTAGAAGGAGGGAAAATCAGATCTTTTGTGAATAGTTATTATACTACACATTAGTTAAAAATAAGTTTCTCTTTGATTTTCAAGGAATTATTCCATTGTGTCCTAGCATCCAGTGTACTTTTGAGTGTATTCTTTTACATGTGACTGAGTACCCTGGCAGGGTAAGATTTTAGAATTTTCTCTTTATCTCTGATGTTATAAAGTTTGCAATAACATGATTCAGTGTTAGTTTTTTAAAATTTATTTTTCTAGGCATTAAATAGGACTTTTAAGACTGAAATCTTGTGTTTTTCAATTCTGAATGAATTCTTCAATAATTTCTTTGATAATATTCTCTCCTCATTGCTTTGTTCTCCCATTCTAGAACTTCTACTAATTTATATAAAGAAGAAAGAGAGCTTTGAAAAATCTTATATGAGAGATCAGAAAAATGCACTATAGTAGAAATGTCCACGAGCTTAAGTGAATGGTGAAGTAAAAAAGAGATCTGTCTCACAGGTAGGAAAGTGCCAAAAAGAAAAAGTAAATGAGTCCACAAGCACTATACTTTCTAGCTTTCTTAGCAAATTCTGACTCCATTTTCTTAACACCTTTCTCATCAAAGTATTTTAATTCTAATTTTTATATCATGGCATGAAACTGACAAAATATTTTTAAAAATAGAAGAGAGAGGTTATTACTCAGTATAATGGAAATTGCCACCATAAAATAAGGATGAAGCATGTCAAATTTTAAATACAAAATAATTATTTATAAATACAAAATCCCAGAATTATGTTACATTTATTTATTACCTATGTGCCAATTAAGAATATTTCAGCTACATTTAAAACAAAGTAATAACAGCAGTGGATTTAAGCAAAAGGACAATTAATATCTTCTAAATGAGATGTCCAGAGGCAGAGAGACCTAGGACTATTTTGGAAGTTCAACCATAACATCAAGGAACATAACTCCTTTTACCCTTCTATTTCACCATACTTGGTAGACTTATTTTTCTGGTGAGAGTGCACCACTTATTATAATGCTATGATTTATATGGGTGGTAGCAATTAGGTGACTCAAAAGAAAATGACTAATGTGTTTTCCAGAAGTAAAAATTATAAACTTATGCTTGAGATTTTCACCTTAAACAGACAAATGGATTTATTTTGCTGAACCATGTATTTGTCCAGACTGACCGAAGCCCAACTAAATGCGATGCTCTGTAAGTGCTTGGGTCTGAGATGTACGTGGAAATCTCCTTCACCTCCACCCTTCTTTACCAGTGACCAGTTATCAGGTCTTCTTCAGCACCTGTAAGAGGGTGTCATTTACCCCCCACCCCCTTGGGATCTAATAATTTTGATAAATGCCAACCCAGAGGCGTTAGATTCTATGCTCAACATCAAATACCTTGAAGAAGGTCCAAATTCATTGTGTTCCAGGAATCAATGCCAGGAACAGAAGCCATGTACAGTTGGATTGACATGAAGGAAATTCTGTTCTTAGGGAGATTAATAGCAGTCAAGGTCCATGGAGCCTAGAATGGAATAGAGTGCCAGCAGTATGGCAGCAGAAGTTACGGGATGCATTTGCCAAGAAGAAAAAGAGACTGTCCTTGATTTTTGTAAGGAATCATTTTTCTCCTTTTGCTTCTATTTGTTTACAAGAAAAATGAAGGCAGTGGCTCTTTTGCCCTTAATTTTAGAACTAATAGAGGATAGATCAGCCCATAAGACAAAACCAGATCAATAACCACCACAGCAGCAAGGGATAATTAACAGGTTAAACAAATGTGTGGTTTGCATGTAAGGACAATGCGAGCAATGCTTTGTTCTGATAATGCATTTATGTACATCCTACCACAAAGGATGTTGCATTTTGACCATTTCCCTTTCACTAGGTCTGTGCATGGACCTCCCGAGTGGTATTGCTAGAAACTAGGTTATAAAAAAGTCACTTGAGATGTTGGCAGTTTTTTACATATCTGAGACGTAGGGAATAGTTCAATTCAGTACAGTATATTGCTAAGAGTATAGAATCCTGATCCTGTTTATTTCTGATCAAACCCTGGTTTGATCACTTTCCAGCTGTGGGGGCTTATTAGTTTTCTCTCAAATCCCCTAAGCAACATTCTCCCTTCTCTTGAATATGATCTAAGTCACATTCATATACAAGAGGTCTTCAGACAGTTCATGAAAGGATTTGTATTATCTTTTAATTCAAATTTCCCACATACTTTTTAAAGTGCCTTTACATATGTATATATACACATATATGTGTGTGCGTACATATATATATGCACACACACCAATATATGTATATAAGTTAGTATCCAATTAGAAAAGCAGAAACATTCCACATAAATATAACACTGAACTTTAATCACACAGGTAATGAAAGAGCGGAGAAGCCAAGCAAGTGGTGTTGAGACTGTCCAAAGATTAGCAACAGCAGGAAGCCACCAACACCCCCAGAGCCAGATGGCAGCAGGCAGAGGTGGCATTCCCAAGCCCCAGATCCTGGTCCATCCCATGCAGGCCATTCTATGGAAGGCTGCTGGGTAGCACAGACTGTGTACACAGCAAGAGGTGGAGTTTGCAAGGAAATGGCTGCCACCTAAGAGAAAGAGAAAGAGAATTGTCTTGGCTTCAACTTTCCTTTATCCTCTAGTCTTACACCGGTGCCTCCCATTGACAGCACCCAGCCAGAAACCAGCTGCAGGGAGTGCCTGGGAATTTCAGTCCTCCTGTCAAACAGAGTGGAGCAGGGGAAGGGGCAGGAATGCGTCCAAGAACAAACAACGAAAGGGCTGCACGTGAGTTTAAAAATAGTCCTTCCATTATTTATTGCCTTGTCGTGAGAATTAAACAATCTAAATTGTGTGAAGCACTTCTATGACACTATTTGCCTGGGATATAGGAGGGTACTTCAAAAAGTTCAGAGAAAAATAGAATTAAAAAACAATACAAATCTTTCTACGAACTTTTTGAAGAACCCTTGTAGTATGTGTTCCATTGATGTTTGCTGGTGTCACTACTGTTTTAACTTTAATTACATAATTAATCAAAGTGATGCTCAAAACTTCTCACAGAATGTAGGATTGTAAACTATTCCAAATGCTTTTGAATCTATTATTGTTTCCTCAGGACGGACATTATCAATGTGCTGAGCTTTGTAAGGTAACAAAAAAGTTGTTGAAGTATGCTCCAGAGAGAACTCGAAGGGGATCAAGGCTAGTATAAGGTGACAAGTGCAAATTTGTCTTCCCCCCACTCAGCTGTGAGGTCTTGCTATAAACACATGTTGGTGAACTGTACAAATAACTTTTAAATTATCTTTTGAGAAAATTTAATAATAGTCCTTTGGCTGTCTCCTGAGTTTACTTAAGAAACTTATCTACAATATTGTCAGCATGGAAAATTTAATGTCTTGCCAAGTAAAATATACATGTAAGTCACTGGTAAAGTGTTTCATTTCTATCTTGTTGCACATATGTGTTTAGTGTTTGCATTAAAAAAGACTCCTACATGGTGTCCTTTAATTTCATTTCACTTTTCATCTTTTTAAAAACATCCATATCACTTCTGCGATCCTAGGTCATGGAAAATTCTTGTATGTGTATACTGACCACTCTCATGTCTATCTTTCTGTATTTCTTCTGAGCTCCACCCCCACATTTAGTTAATTGTTGGGCATTTCTACTTGGTTTTCCAACAGTAAGTCATACCCAAAAGGCAACATAACTGTTAACCTTAAATCTTCTACTCTGGCTCCTGTAATTCATATCTTGGTGAATAAACCATCTTCTCACCTCAAAAAACAGAAATGAGGAGTCATAACAATGCCTCCTGCTCACTTCCTCTTGCTTCCCTTCCCTGATCCCATCTAAACAGTAAGTAAACTGAGTCTACCTTGTTCAGATGTCTCCAATCTACTTCCCCTCCTCATGCTCACATCCAGTGTCTTGGTTCAGTCTCATGCCACCTCTTGCCCCAAATTCCTATCTGATCTTCTTGCTTCTAATCTGGCTCTTTTCCCATGTAGTCTCTACTGTACAATTTGAATATTATCCTAAACATAATTCTGCTAACAACCCTTTCATATTTAAAAATATTTATTCATTCCCTACAGTTTCAAGTTAAATTTCCAACAATTAGGCTGGCATTCAATGCTAATGAAATCTGTCATTGATCAACTCTCTAGCATTAAACCTTGCATGTGGCCTTTATGTCAATAATATAAAATTACTTTTAGTACTCCAAGTAAGCATCCCTTCTGCAAAAATGCCTTTCCTGCAACTGTCATCTTATTTAGATGCTTTTTTTCTTGACACATTCCTATCACTGCAATTATCATACAGTATTTCCTTGTTTTTTACTTGTGTGATTTATTTATTTGATTATAAGCTATTTGTAGGTAAGTACCATGACTTATTAGATTTTGTATTGCAAGTACCTAGAACTGTGGTGTCCAACGTGGTGACCACTTATCACATGTCTTTTGAGAACCTAAAATGCAGCTGGTCCAAGTTGAAAGGTGCTGTAAGTGTAAAATACACAGAAGATTTTGAATATTAATATTTAAAAAAGAATGTGAAATATATCATTGTTATTTTTATATTGATTATATGTTAAAATAATATTTTGGGCATATTGGATTAAATACATTAAATTAATTTTTAGGTTTAATTTCATCTGTCCTTTCCACTTTCTTTTAATAAAATTAATTTCATATGTCCTTTTCACTTTCTTTTAATGTGGCTTTTAAATTACATATGTGGCTTATATTGTGATTCAAATTAAATTTCTGTTAAACAGCCATGTCATAGAACATAGCAAGTAATCAAGAAAGATTTGTAAGTAAAAACATGTTTTTGAAAAAAAAAACAGTCTGGAAAAAGTCTAGATATTTGAGTAAGATAAGTGTATAAATGTGACCTGGAATCACTTACAAACCCTTTAAAAAATGGCAGCCAAGTGTACTTTTTGAAAAACAATAAGCCCACAAAGACAAATACAAGGGGATAGCAGGTAGTAGCAATAAAAATTTGGAAAAAAAATGATAGGGAAAAGTAATAAATGAGCAATATGTAAATAGAAGAAAATCTCAAAAAATTGATTAATATTCCAAGAGGAAAAAACAAAAGCATGAACCAGGACGTATATGCTAAAAGCATTTCAGAAAATAAAAGGGAGCCCTTGGGAGTTAAAAATATGTCAGTATAAATGAAAAACTTATTAATATTTGAAAGATAACATTGAAGATATCTAGAAGTCAGAGCAAAATGACAGAAATGTAAAATAGGATAAAAAAGATAAGAAAATTAGATGATCGGCTTAGAACATCCCAATAATAGGAGTTGCAAAATGAGAAAATGGAGAAAGTAGACAAAAAATATCAGAGAAATATATTTTAAATATAATTTCAGCATGAAAGAACATGGGTTTCCTAGATAAAGAGGCCCATCAAGTGTCCTGCATAGTGAATAAAAATAAGCCTAGACCAAGAAACATAATTGCCAAATGTTAGAGCAATTGGGGCAAAGAGAAGACTCTAGAAGCTTCCGGACAGAAAGTTTTATGCAAAGGGTGAAATATCAGAAGGCCACAAAATTTCTTAATAGAACACTGGAAACCAAAAGTCACTGAAGAAATGCTTTCAAATTCTTTGAAAAAATAATCTTCAACAAAACTTTTAAACCCAATGTCTAGTGTGCCATTGTACCTTTTCCAGGAGGTTGTGTTCTGCTAAAGTAAAAAAGAAAACCAAGAAACAGGAAGTCATGGGATCTAGTGCAAGAAAGAAGTAAAGGAAATGGAAATTCCTAGAAGTATGGGAAAGAGGTCCCAAGACTGCAGCAAGCCTTGATCTACTAGTCCAAGTCTGAAGCCCGGAGAAAGAGGAGAACTGATGGCGTAAGGTCCAGTTCAAGGGCAGTAGAAAACCAATGTCTCAGCTCACGCAGTCAGGCAGAGAGAGCAAATTCTCCCTTCCTCTGCCTTTTGTTTTATTCTGGCTCTCAAGTTTCACAAATTGGATGATGCCTACCCACACTGGGGAGGGCAATCTGTGTTATTCAGTTTATCAATCCAAATGCTAATCTTACCTGGAAACACCTTCACAGACACACCCAGAAATAATGTTTAACCGAATATTTGGGCATCCCATGACCCAGTCAAGTTGAGACATATTTTTAACCATCACAGATATACATATAAAAATAATCCATTAAAGGAGTTTAACATACATGTCTCTGGAGAGGAGAAAACATCTACTTGTTCTCATAACCAGTCCTGTAGAACTCTTAGAGTTTTAAACAAATGACAATGTTCATGAGTAAATTGGGTTAATTAACAAAGACTGCACGCATGCATATGCAGAAACACTGTACAGTTAGAGCATACAGATAGTTAAATCAGGAAAAAATCTATAGACAATGTCCAGTTCATAGTGTATACTACTACATGTCAGATCAAATAGTCCCAACATGCTGACAGGAAGCCCCGTCCTTAGAGTTTACGGAGAGCCATAGTTCCACCCTCAAACTTTGGCTGGCAGGGTCTGAACCATCTTTTTCAATTTTGTTTATACATTATTAGTAACCAAATGTGGCTTAAATAAACTTTTACAAAGTTTGTACTTTGCACAAATTTTGATATATGGTCTATGTGAAGTATGTCTATAAAATAACAAGATAGACCTATAAATAAACCTGCAGTTTATTTATAAGCACATGTTATCAAGCAATCATAGGGATCATTGCTGAATGCTTTGTAGTTATGAGCCACTGTCATAAACCACTAATAATATGAGGATACTTCAAAAAATTAATGAAAAGATTTATATTACCTTTTATTTTTTCATGAACTTGTTGAGGTACCTTTGTCATTCCTTATTCAATACTCATATAAGAAGAATGAGCTGTATATGTAATTGCTGAAGAAATCAAAGCTCAAGCAATAAAATAATTTGCCCAAGGTTCTACACATGCTTTTAATCCCTGCACTATGATGACTCTTCTAAACAAGTGATTATTTTTCATAATAATCATTTTGAGTGGTGTTACATTTGCTTCCTTGCTACTTCTACCATCCCTAAATAATAATCAAAAAGTACATGAAATCCCATTTCACAAGTGACTTTCACATTGCTCTTGAACATTCTCAACAGCAGCTATTTTGTTCTTTGAAAATAGATTTGGTTTTCCTTCAATATGCAAAATTCAATTGGAGCCAAGCCTGGTAAACTGAATTGATAATTACTTTGTAAAATGTTCTCTTTTTGGTTAAAAACTGCATTTGTGAATTAGAAGTATGTTTGTGACTAATAAATTTGCTTAGAAGGCAGTTCCCAAAGAAGAGTTCTAAATGTGTGGTGAGTAGATGCTGTTATAAAAATGTCTACAGTGTTGCATGGCAGTGTCCTAAATGACAACATCTGAATGCATCTCTCTGTCTGTGTGTGTCTCTCCCTCTCTCCCAAACATCTACTTATCTACCTACCTATCTTTCTATCTATCTATCTATCTATCTATCTATCTATCTATCTATCTATCTATCTATCTATCTATCTATCTATCTATCTATCTATCTATCTATCTATCTATCTATCTATCTATCTATCTATCTATCTATCTATCTATCTATCTATCTATCTATCTATCTATCTATCTATCTATCTATCTATCTATCTATCTATCTATCTATCTATCTATCTATCTATCTATCTATCTATCTATCTATCTATCTATCTATCTATCTATCTATCTATCTATCTATCTATCTATCTATCTATCTATCTATCTATCTATCTATCTATCATCTATCTAATTATTTTTCAATCATCTATTTATCTATCTATTCATCCATCCCTCTATACTTGTTCAAAATTCCTGAAGGGAAACTAAGAAGCATGTATTTAGGAATATGTATGCCATCACACTTGTCGAGGTCTTGCATTAGGGCAATTTAGTTCTGGAGGACACACACTTTCTGTCCATCTCCTGGAGAGCAAGACATGCTCATACTTCCTTTCCCTTGGATTTCTGAGTACCCATCATTTATGTAGTATCACACCATTGATCAATAAATGCTTGCTGCTTTGAAGAAACCCACAGCAACAGGCATAAAAATATTCTAAGTTTCTGAACTAAAAATATCTAAAAATATTGAGAAATGGATTGTTGTTGTCCTTTCCATAGTAAATGTACCTAAGAAGGAGTGAAGGTGCATCCTGGAGGGAATTTCTTAGAATCTGGGCTTTAAATAACTGCTACATTGCTACTTTCTAAAGCAGAATCTTATATTTACAATTTTTCAGATATCTTTTTCTTCAGAGTTCATTCTACTGACCTGAAAGTGCCTGTAGTTCATATCTATTGTTTTATGCCTGTTCTTTTTTTTTTTTTTTTTTTTTTTTTTTTTAGACCACCCA
>NW_007728994.1:43843-54517 GCF_000696425.1 Galeopterus variegatus | reverse complement strand
AGCGCTGTGAGCACACCGGTCATCCCTATATAGGATCCGAACCCGCGGCAGGAGCACTGCTATGCTCCCAGCGTCGCACTCTCCCGAGTGCGCCACGGGCTCGGCCCTGTTTTATGCCTGTTAATTAAAATTATTGAACTTGTTTCATGAGGATCACTTCAAAGAGTAAAACCGAAATAATTTATTAAACCCTAAAATAACCATTAGTTGAACACCATAATTATTTTACTTTGTTGGTTGAATGAGATCTAGCCTTTAAGTACAACTATTTGAAGAAAGGAGATGCACCTTTAAGAAGTCAGAATTACTTCTTAGAAATCGCTTCTCTTCTGATTTTGCCATTTCATCATGCAGCTTGGTGACAGACTACCAGGTCTATTGCTGTGAGACCATGACCAGGAGGTGACACATGCACTTTGCTTACTGTGAGATACATCCTATGCCAATTAACCAAACAATTAGCTGCACTCTGATGAAATGCTAATGTTTAACTCATTATTTCAACAGTGATCCAGAACCTGTCTACTCATCTCCTAGTGGCCCTTCCTATTCTAGCTTTCCTTCAATCGAAAGCAATGTAAATAGATCCTTTTAGGTTCCTGGCAAGGAGAAAGGAGCTTACATTAATATCTTTCCAGTTTTCAACTCTAAGAACAGATTTCCAAATTATGGCTGAAAGTAGGGGAGTACAGCTGAATACTTAATTTTGGTTTTTATTGCTTCTTTCCAGACCTACATGCTTCTTTCAGAGCTATTTTGTGATCTCTAGTCTTAATCAAATACTGAGTGCTAGGAAGCAACCCTAACTATAGAACTCATTAATAGCAAGACAAAAGGTTTTTCTAGGAAGACTATTTAATAAAGGTAGTTGTCTCTCATTATCCATCAGCCTCCATAGTCTGAATTCTAGTTTACTTCTCATTGATTAAATCTCGCACAATCTCTCCTCCATATCAACAAAGATGTGAATGACTTTTCAGAGAATGTCACCTGGCTAGAAGAATGAGCACATGCATCCTCAAAAATTAGAGATAAAAATGTACAAGGAAAAAGACAAGAAAGTCTTAGAGGTGAATCATTCTATGTGAGAAATAAATTGAAACATTCTACCCAACCTTCATTCCCAAATTATATAGAAGTCCTGGTAGAGACAGAAATATTTGACTTGGATGAAAGACAGGCTGACTTAGGTGATATCATTAAACTGCTCTTTGCACAATGTGGTTTAAATCCGTTATTGAAAGTTGGTGCAAATAAACCCCATAATTTGAGAAAGATTGGAAAATACAAGGTAAGCTGGCCATGAGCACAATGCTCAAGCAAAGCCCTTTTCAGTTTTATACTTCTCCTCCTCAGCTGCTTCCACCAGTACTCGTGCCATGTGCCTGACTTCTATCCCCAAAGGGACCATAATTTATAATTGACATGTTAAAATTTGGATGGTTCCAAAGGCTTAATGTATTATTTCTCCTGGACATTTTTTGGAGATAAGAATATATTTCTTCAGGGTCTTAAGCTAAAAGGTCAGTCTAGGGACATATCAGCGAATCTGAGGATATTCTTGGTCAGGATTTTAAAAATATACCTCACATGTCAAAAGCACAGGGACATTCACTACACGTCTTCTCTTTGCTTTCAGAGAAAGAGAAATTTTTGCTTCTTCTGGTTTCCTGAAGTTCTGTAAGGGAGTTTAAGATGGTAGACACAGTCTGCAGTTTATAGCCAGGCTTTTAGGAACAAAGAAAACACAAGGGAAATAAAGTATATGATCTCTTTCCTTTTAGAAAGTTATTTTTGAAAGCTATTTGCTTGTATTTTTACCTTCAGGAGGATTTAGAAATCACTGGAGAATTGCTGTGTGGTTTAATGGACAGTGACGGGGATTAGCAATCAGGGGGATGAGGTACTGAATCTCAGCTCAACTGCTAACTAGTTTTTTGATTGCTCTCAGTTTGAATGTCCTCATCTGTAAAAAGAGAGCCCTCCTAGAAAGGTCATTCTGGGACAGCGGGCAGGCTTTGGACTTGTACTCCAACACCATTTCTTCCATAGGGCTCAAGCCTGCTAGCTTACTATGTAGATTTTGGACTTGCCAACTGCTATGGTTTGAATGTTTGTCCCCTCCAAAGTTCATGCTAAAACTTAATCCCCAATATGGCATTTGAAAGGTGGGGCCCTTAGGAGGAGATTAGGTCAAGGGCATATTCATTGAGTAATGGGCTGATGGTTTAATGGGTGGTCATGGGTATGGTTCTGATGGCTTTATAAGGAGAGCAAGTGAGCAAGTTAGCTCTCTCTTGCTCAGCCCATTCTCACCATGTGATACCCTGGTCATCACAGGATCTTCTACAGAGTTCCTCCTGGGAAGAAGACCCTCACCAGATGTGTTCCCCACACTTTTTACTTTCCAGCCTCCAAATCTGTAAGACCTGAGTTTCATTTCTTTCTTTACCCAGTTTCAGGTATTCTTTTGTAAGCAACAGAAACAGAATAATATATGGAGGATATGTGAATAATTCTCTAGTGGAAAGATTATGCATTAGCCAGTATGATAACTATGATAATTAATATTTGATGAGCCCTTACTAAGTGATATGCACTGTGCTAATCCTTTTACACAAATTATGTTATGTATACCTGAAAATAATTTTATGAAATAGTTGCTGTTATTATATCAATTTTACAAATGAGCAAATAAGACACAGAGAGATTAAGTAACTTGATTTTTTTTTTTCCTTTTTTTGTCTTTTTCACTGACAGGTAACAGGATTGCAACCCTTGGTGTTGTGCCCGCACCGCGCTCAGCCAGTGAGCGGGAACCGGTCTCCACATGGGATCCAAACCCTCGGCGGGAGCGCCGCTGTGCTCCCAAGTGGTGCACTTCTCCAGTGCGCCACCGGGCCAGCCCAAGTAACTTGTTTAAGATCAAATAGCTGGTTAGTATTACAGCAAGTTCTGAAGCCTCTTAGCCACTTTGATCTCAGCTGGGGGATGTGGAACGTATAAGCAGTTCTAAGCCTATGAAGATGAACTGAGTTCCACCAATGAGATTACCTTTGAGATGGGAGGGTTGGAGAAAATAAAGGAGAATAGATTACTAGCACCTGGGCCAGAAATGGCTTTATTTGCTACACCATCTTCTGGAAGAAGAAGATATGTAAACCTTTTTAAAATGCAAATTATGTCCTATGATATGGGTTTTATAACAGGAACTTTAACAGCAACAGGGAAGGAGGATTGGAGGAGAATTAGACTAGAGACAGGGAGGCAAGTGAGGAAGCTCACAATTATCTGGATAAAGTTGATGAAGGGCTGAGCTAAGGCAGCAGGGCTGGGAGGAGTGATGAGACATGTCAAAGGGAGGGTTGAGTGGCCTGGATACTTTACTGGTATGGAGGCTTGCAGAAGGGAAGGACCTTGGATGACATCCCCCCACACCATATTTCTATTTGGGGTGACTAGAGGAGTGACAATGCCATTTCCTGTAATAGTGGGTAGGGACAATGCATTGTCTGCTATTGGGAAGGTGGATAGGAAGATGAGCTGTGTTCTGACTGTGTTAAGTTTGAGGAGCCCATGGACACTGAGGTGGAGATTCCATTAGTCTGTTGGATATATAGACCCAGACCTCAGGAGGAAGACTGGGGCTGGAACATCAGTGTGAGCGTCATCAGCATTTAGGAGATGATTGAGGCATTTAGAAGGTATATGAGGCCAGAGACGGTGTGAACAGAGTGGAGAGAAGGTGCTCAAGGTCAGAGCACTGGAGAACCTGACTACCTTAAGAGTGAGCCAAAGTAGAGGATGTAAGAAAAGAGACCAAGAAAGAAGAGAGACTAAGAGAGGTCTTTTACCTTATCTTATTTTTAACTTTTTAAGAATGGCAGAGCTATGCAAACTATAATGCAATTAATAGCCAAATGAAACAGGACGTTGGTTTAAAAGGGGATGTCATAATTTCTGGGAAATGGAAGTAGATAAAATTCAGAAAAAAAAAAAAAAAAAAAAAAACTGGCATAGCATGTCTACCGTGAGAGTGACACAGAAGTCTTCTTTCTGTTTTCAAGCTCTATTTGGATATTTAAAAGGATAATAAACAGCTTTGGCTATTTTATTTTTTTGATTTTTTTTCTCATGATTTTAAACTATGTGAATGATGATGTATATGACTTCATTGTTATTATTTATAATGATTTATCTGTAAAGCGTCTTATATCGCATGGCCGGTTGTCTTACAAGTTTAATTTGTATACATATAACAGTGCATTTTTGTTATAATGAAGAGATCTTCAAGCTTACTTTCCATCAAAAGCTTATAGACTTTTCTAGCATTTAGTCAAGTTTCAATTGACAAAAGAATTTCTTCTCCTCTTAGAGTTTCCCCAACTGCTCAGGACTTTGGAATGGCTACATGCATGAAATAAATGCCTCTTCTGACATTGGACGTTGAATGGCTCTACTTTCTCACGCATTCTTGGACCATGTGGTGTTTTTCCTGTGCAGGGCCTGTGACCTACAGATGGCTGTGGCAGATTCAATAAGTTGAAAAAACACAAAGATGTTCATTATTACATTATTCTACATTTTTCCTTCTCTTCTTGTGGGATTGTTTGACAATGGCTAAATTTAGTGATCAGCATTTACCACAAATGTTTGATGGCATAGGAGCTTGGCACCCAGAACTTTATGTCAGCAGAATTGATTTCTAAAATGCCATTCATTTATAGGCAGGGGAATCATAAATTTTAGCACAATGTTGATACATATATACCTTAAAAGGGAAAAAGTCTCCTTTGGCAGTGTAAAGACTTTTGAGGTTAAAGTTGTTTAGAAAAGTTCTAAATTTGAGAATGGAAATATAGAATAAAATAATATTTTAATCAAACAAATGGGAAATTATACCTTAGAAAGTGTGATAATGCTAGTATCAAATATGTTTCACTATTAATATTATTTTAATATTCCTGAGTAAGATTATTATAATATACACTTAGAAACCAACTATTAATGCCCATCAGTTGTGGAATAGAAGCAAATAAATTTGAGTTAAAGAAAATGTATTAAAATGTAACTCTGTAGTATAAATATGTACAATAAATATATTTCAATTAAAAAAACAAATTCCTAAAAAAAGAAAGAAAATTGATATTTTTTAAAAATCCAGTCTTGAGATTCCTTGGTTTTCTTTTGTCTTTTATATTGAGAAATGATAAAATATTACAGCATTAATGTCAGACTTGGCTGACACAATATTTTCTTCCTGTTGAAAATCACCTGCTAATATTATGCCAAGACTTTTCTAACAGTCTTGAGACATATCTTCACAGCTAATGTGTGCAATGGGAAAGAATCATAATAAAACTCATTCTATGATCAGGAGAAATGTTAGGAGGAGGTAAGGTAGTGATTAAGGTTTTACTGTGTGATCTCTGGCAGGCTTTAGTTTTTATTTTAATCTTTTTGGCTTTAATTTCTTCATCTGCAAAATGCTGATGTAGAATTTTGAGCACTAATGTCTACTACCTTAGGAGGTACTCAGTGAGTGGCAGCTTTGGGTCAAAACAAACACGACACCTTAGTGGAATTGCCTTCATCAAGCTGATTGGGACAAGTTATTTTTGGAGTTTCTAGGGCAGCACTGTGGTAGGATGCAGAGATGCTCATGGCCTATTGTGGGAGACAGTGGGATGGGGGCACAGAGTGGGGATAAGAATTTGCTCATTGCAGCCCAAGACTGTTTGGTAATGGGGTGGGGGGAGAGTTGGCAGCGGAGTCCTGGTTGAAGGAAAGTGAGCTATTAAGAAACTCTTGTCTTGGTCCAGTGACCACATGAATGCAGAAATAACAGGGTTAGTAAAGATGTTGGTACCTGGGAGGATGATGGTAGACCAGGTATAGAACGTGGATAAGTGGTTTTAAACTAACGTGGTGGTGAAAGCAGCTACCAAATACATAACATGGCAGAAGCACATGGGTGTCGACAGCCAAGCGCTTGGCCTCTAGAAGTAATAAACTGAACAAATGTGTGTTCTTAGCATTGTGATGTTCAGAAGTGGGATGGAATAATGTAACATCATGGCCAGCTTCCTGAGATTATGACCTGTTTAGTCTCACAAGACCTGGTGCTTGGTTTAATTTTTTGTTTGGAATGCTTAATATTTTTCAAACAAGGACTTTGTATGTTTATTTTTTATTGGATCCCAGACATTTTTTAGGCAGTCTTGTGTAGCATGCCTACTTTAGATGTGTGGTTTTCAACCAGAGTTATTCCTCACTCCTTTGGACACTTGACAATATTTAGAGTCATTTTTGATTGTTATAACTAAGGATAAGCAACTGGCACCTATTGGCTAGAACCCAGGAATGCTGTAAACATCCTGTAACCCACAGGTGAGCCCTTCACACCAAAACATGACCTGGCACTAAATGTCAACAGTGCTGAGGCTGAGAAACCCTGATTTAGTCTGATGACAGTTTTACTAAAGACAGATTTATCTGTGGATCCTTGGATAATATTGTTGAGAATTTGGAAAGGTACAATTAACTGGTAAAATTCAGAGGAATTAAGTTTCATGCAGTATTGTGTTGGACATTTTTCATGACATTCCTGCTAATGAGAGGATGTATTTGTATAACACAGTCAAGGTATCTAAAGTGTAACCAGCATGATACCAGAGAAGACTCATTTGACTTGGCAGCTGTAATTAGCCCACCAGCAGCACCTGGGTAACTCTTATGATCCTTGTTTTTACAACCTGGCATGAAAACATGGATTCTGGCTGAGTGGTCAGAAAAGCTTATTTTCTAAGTGCCAAATCACGCTTCTTGCTATAGTTCACTTCTGGGTCAGTTTCCTATTAGCTCACAGAAAACATCTCTTTTTCTTAAATTCATTGGTTAAAACAATGACCTGTTTAAAGTAGAGGTTTCCTAAAGATTTTTGGAATAAATGCTGTACCATGTACACAGGGCCTTCTCAACTCTTTGCTCTGTTGCTTTGCTCATTTGTTTTTATGAATTATAAAGATTGAGCCAAAGAGCTTTGCACACCAGAGATCATTTTACAGGAACTGAAATTGTGGGTTTCCTCCCTACATAGGTAGGCAGGATTGCTTCAGCCATAGAGAACTATTTTATGGCCACAGATCTACCACCTACTTCTAAGGATTATGTCAGAAATGTGGACAAGTATGACCAAGAATGTAAAAGGAAAACAGATGATGGAAAGTGGATAGACTCACTAACATTACTGAAAAAATAACTTAAAATGCATGCGCTAATTACTGTGGGACAGTCACAGTCCATTTATGCAAGAGAGCCAGCAGGGTTGCTTTAAATTTAAATTTTAAATCATGGAGCTTTTCTTTACATTTCTACTGCAGATGTTTCCTTCCACTTGGCATGAGAATTCTTTATCACTCTTCTGGAAAGACAGGGTTAACTGTAATTAAATTACATTATTTCCAAAGGAAATTTAAATGTAGTCATACAGTCTAAGTCTAATCTCTCTGCTTTCTTTGTTTACATATTGGTTGTATGGTATTTGTAATCCCATTTGAATTATTAACTGTAATTAAATTACATTATTTCCAAAGGAAATTTAAATGTAGTCATACAGTCTAAGTTTAATCTCTCTGCTTTCTTTGTTTACATATTGGTTGTATGGTATTTGTAATCCCATTTGAATTTTAGAAGTGATTTTCATTGCAATAGCCTCATTTTAAATACATTCTGAAACTCAAGACCACAGAGTAAGTTACAAAATCTAGACTCTCTCATGCCCTTCAATGAATGAAATGTTTAACATGAGAGACATTCTACATATCAGAAGCATTTGTAATCCCTGATAAAATCTTAGAATGCCTACTTTTTACACAGAGTACAAACTACAAGGGACTAAATCAATCCTATAGTCTTGGGTCAAATGCTAAATAGAGTGGTGTTAGTGTATTATTTAATTGTATTCTTTATATGTGGACAAGTGAAGGTTTGTTTCCTGAAAACGATTTACATGTTTACACTGTTTCAGTGGTATTTTTTGTCCTAAAGGTTTATAGATGTGTGCTTTTCTCAGTTAACTGTAACACAATTATTCTCATCTAAGAAGATTATTCTTCTCTTCCTAGGAATTTTTTTTTCAATGAATTAAAAAAAATAATTTCAAATATTAAACTGGAGGGATAATTCATATAAATTATTCCAAGGATAAAAAATAATAAGAAAAATTTATGTATTTTGTAAACATGTTATGGACTGAATTTTTTCCCCCTACCCAATTCATATGTTGAAGAGACTGAATTTTTCCCCCCTACCCAATTCATATGTTGAAGTCCTAAACCCCAGTACCTCAGAATGTTACTGTCTTTGGAGAAAGGGTTCTTAAAATGGTGACTGAGTTAAAATGATATCTTTAGAGTGAGCCCTAATCCAGTATGACTGGTGTCTTTATGAGAAGACGATATTAGGGCACAGATGCACACAGAGGGAAGATCATGTGAAGAAACACAGGGAGAAGACAGCCATCCTCAAGACAAGGAGAGAAGTCTGGACCATATCCTTCTCTTGCAACTCTCAGAAGAAACCAACCCTGCTGACACTTTGACCTTGGACTTCTCTGCCTCTGGAACTGTGAGAAACTAAATTTCTGGGTGTTATACCACTCAGTCTGTTTTATTATTTTTTATGGCAAACCTAAGAAATTAATAAATTGATACAATATGATATGTGACTATTGTTTGCCAGGGATCAAGGCTTTTTGTTTATCTTTTTGATATTTTTTGATTTTTTTTTGTTTATTTTTTTGATTTATTTTTTATTTTTTTGGCATCCATTGCAGTACCTTAAATATTTCTGTTGTTGGATATGACTGTTTGGGATGAGAGAGGAAGATGTATTTATCATTTTTAGCATAGGCCACCAGATGTCCATCAAAAGCTCATATGTCACCTTCCATAGCTGCCTAATTAGGACCTACATGCCCTATCCAGTTTCCTTGCATGTAAGTGAACTATTTGATACTCCTTGGCAGATTATGGTAGGGGATGATTGATGGGTGCTTCCTTTTAGCCAAAAATGGAAGAAGCACACATGCCTTCCCTGTTCTCTTTTCTATCCTGCCTTTTGGCTATCGATGCTCAAAGCAACCTCTTACTGAAGATTATGGAGTGTCTATCAGTCTTAATCCCTGAGCAAATAGAGCAGGGGCACTTTCTCACCCAATGCAGCCTTCTTAATGAAGCATCTTCAGGGGACTCTTAAGCAAGAAATAACCTCTTTGTGTTAAATCATTAAGATTATGTGATTGATTTGTAAATCAGGTAGCATTATCCTAAGTTGTGTAGAAATTGTTATACATAGTGGGTGTTGCTAAAATAAAAACTTTGAATATATGGCACTGACTTAGCAGTCAGTCATCAATCAAAAAGGAAAGTTACATTGCGGAAAGAACTACATTCTTTAGTGGCAAAACATTTGGTACAATTTTGTCTGTAATATGTTGGAAGGCAAACCACTTGTTTACTAAGCCTGTAGGGGAAAGAGGTCAGAAAATGTCAGATATTAATAGCTTATGTTGGTTGTCATTTGCTGAGTTTAGCAAGTTATTACAAGGAAAGAGATGAGCTCAGGCAATAATTGGTGTGATTGAGAGCATACATAGATTAGAATAAAACTGTGCAGGAATTTGGGCCCTCTCAAGTTTGAAAGAGCTTTCTTTGCCAAAATGAGAAGAGATAAGGCCTAAAAAGCTTTTAGTCTCAAAGGCCCATTAAGACTCAGCACTGTGTCAAAGATCATGTTAAGTGCGGAGCTTCTCATCCCTTTGATTGTTATAGTAGCAATGTAGTCACTACAGACTTGAAAGGGAGAGCTACTGCACTAAGAAATCAGAAATAAATCAGGTTTGAGAATAATATCTAAAAAGAACTTTGGGTATTATTATTGAAACACAAGTGCAAAGCATTTAGAATGGATTTAGCAACTGAAAGCAGAGGACACCCAGTTAATTTAAAATTCAGATAAACAAAATATAATGTTTTAGTATTAGTATGACCCAAGTATTGTATATTACATTTACTATAGAATAGATTACAAGGAACATATTTATACTAAAACGTGGTTTGTTATCTATCTGAAATTCAAATTTAACTTGGATTNATAGAATAGATTACAAGGAACATATTTATACTAAAACGTGGTTTGTTATCTATCTGAAATTCAAATTTAACTTGGATTCTTGTATTTTATCTGGCATCCCTAGTTCTGGGACCTTCAATCTTTTGAGGAAAACTATATTACAAAGAAGCCATGAGCCCAAACAAAAAAATTTTTGAGTATTGTAGCTTTTAAATAATTTGGGGCTTTGGGCCCAAAAACTGCAAGAAAAGGAAGCAGGCTTGGAAATCTGAGAAGCTGACTCAGTGGGCATTACTTAATAATGCCTATTTCAGATGTGACCATGGACAATAATATTTAAGAAAGAATCTTCCAGAGGGCAGTTAAGGATTACCAAGAATAATGTACAAAGACACTCCACTTAGAAGGAGAATCAAGGTCTACTCAAATACTGCTAGTGCTAGCCATTAGGCCATTAGTTGTAGAGGTGATTTCTCCTGATTTTGTGTATGATACTGCTGAATCTGCTTTATTGTTTTATGTTGACTGTGGGGAAATGAA
>NW_007728994.1:40672-43440 GCF_000696425.1 Galeopterus variegatus | reverse complement strand
ATTTTGTGTATGATACTGCTGAATCTGCTTTATTGTTTTATGTTGACTGTGGGGAAATGAACGGAAGTGGGAGTGATAAGTTTTATTTTATCATTTTCTAGATCATGAAGATCCCTATTTGGATTGGAGGACAGGGATCCTAGACTCTGAGCTGAATACCTTAACTGGATGATGCTTAATGTAGTTCTCTTCAAAAGAAGTACAAGGGTTCCCTTTGCTGGAAGGAGTCCACACATAAACATTTGGAAGCTAGAAGGACTGAATATTGCAGAATTTGTCTTTCAAGTAAGTTTTTTTTCCCCCATAGCATAGAAAGGGTCAGCAAATTTTTCTGTCAAGTTCCAAAGAATAAATATTTGATGCTTTGCAACAGAAGAGGCAAATAGAGGACATTATGTAAGTACTTTAATAACAACCATTTAAAATTCTAAGACACATTGTTAGCTTAGAGGACATGTAGAAATAGGCAGCAGGCTGGATTTGACCCAAGACTATAGTTTCTGAACCTTGGTATAAAGGTGTTGGTAGGAAGCAGCTTTCTACTAGGAATTTTTATTGCCCAGGCTCCTTTGCATTTTGACAGGGCCGTATGACTATATCTTATCAATGGAATGGGAGCAGAGTAAGTGTGGGTCACTTCTGGTGTGAAAGTGTGTAATCTCTGTGTTTTCTTTCCTGCTATATCCCCTGCTTTCAATGTGTAAGACAACCTGGAAAGCCAACAACTAAAAATGCAGAACTGAAATCACATGGCTCCCTAATGAGAGGATAGAGCAAATGTCAACAACCCCAGGAACACACATGTTGGTATATTATGTGAAAAAGTAATACATTTTTATTACATTAAACAGATAAAGTCTTGTGTTTTTTCCATTACTGCAACTGGTGTCATCCCAATTAAAACACTGCTTATTTCATTGATATGTTTCAAGATTGTGAATACATATTTAAATGTAGTATATCTTAAGAAGCTTAGATTTCTGCTCATTAAACAGTTTTCTTCCTCATGTTGATTCTGACAGATCCAATTTTTGTTTTTTGTAACTGTTCTATTGAGTTTATTTATAGTCCAATAAGTTCATATTACATTTTAGCTTGCTTTTGACTTATTCAGTCAGTCTTCCAGATCTACACATAAATTATAATGTTATATATTTAAAAAATATTTTTAAATGACACAAATGGCTACTTTTAAAGGAGAAGTTTATGAACTTCTAAAAGTCAGTTTATGCTAATTTTTGAAGCTGTATCTGGTTTCTTGTTTAACATGTTCCTCTTATCACTCAATCAGTGACACATTGATGGCTTTATAATATCATCTCGTATTGGTTGCTTGTGTCCCCCAAAAGTTCATGTGTTGGAAACTTGATCCCCATTGTAAGTTAAGAGGGTGGGAAATCCAATTATGATATTTGAAAGGTGGGGCCTTTAAGAGATGATTGGATTGTGAGGATTATGCTTCATGGAGTAATGTGAGGACACGTATCATTCATGGAGTAATGGGTTAATGGTTTAACGGGTTATCAGGGAGTGGTTCTGATGGCCTTATAAGGAGAGCAAGTAAGCATGTTAACTCTCTCTTGCTCATGCCATTCTCTGCATGTGATACCCTGGTCATTTAGGGACTCTGTATAGTCTTCCCACTGAGAAGAAGGCCCTCCTCATTAGGTATGACCCCTGGACCATACATAAACTTCATAGCCTCCAAAACTATAAGAAATAAATTTCATGTTTTTAAAAATTACCCAGTTTTAGGTGTTCTGTTACAAGCAAGCAACAGAAAATGGACTAATACATCACCCTATGATCTGAATAGATAGTATGAAGTCATAGGAACAGCAAGATTATTTTCTTTTAACTTTACAATTCATACAGAAAACGGACTAATACATCACCCTATGATCTGAATAGATAGTATGAAGTCATAGGAACAGCAAGATTATTTTCTTTTAACTTTACAATTCATACACTTCTATAGTCCTTAATTAAGGGATGGGGTAGGACTCTTACTGAAGCATCTATTACTTCCAACCTCTCTCTTCCTCTTCCAATGGAAATAAAATCTAATATATTTTTTGTAAAATTAACAAAAATTTAAATATTGGTTAAAATTATTAGAAAACATTGCATCTTAGAAGGGGTGCAGACTGGACACAGAAGAAAGGAGAATGATGAAGTTACGAAAATGAGATGTTTCTAAAGAAATTTGATATGTTTGTTTTATCACCAAAAAAACAGATCAAAAAATTAAGGATATCTTAAGGCTCATTCTGTGCAAATTAGAAGATAAGATCCTCAATAAAAGGGCTTGTTTTTTCATCACTTCCTCTAATCTGAAAGTAGTTTCCTGCCATCTTCCTGCCACTAAAAATCATTTTCCCTTTGTAAAATCAGACAATTTGATAAAATAAGATAAAATTTAAAATGCAATTTAAGGTCGTGGGCTTTAAAAAATTGTATAGACATTTGAATAGTCACTCTGTATAGAATAAGTCCAAGAATTTCAAGCAGGTGTGATTTTTCTGGTTTGGTGTTAGAAATATTTGTTTCATAATCTATAAAAGTTATAAAGATCTAGAAATAAGTATTATAAATATGGGTAAATAAATCTTATAAATATGGATGGATAAATCTTCCATAGTTATACGAATATTTGTTGAGGTGTTATCAGCTCCTCCACCTTCCTATTACTTCAGCTTCTGAGGCTTTCTGGAGCTCAGCTTGATGAAGAACCTTGACAGCTTTGGTGTCTACTTTCTGCTATCTGT
>NW_007728994.1:36910-40556 GCF_000696425.1 Galeopterus variegatus | reverse complement strand
TGTAAGTTCAGTGTATTCTTTAACAGTAGGATCAACACAATTTGATGATGCTGGAATCTGGATTTTGCATATGTGGTATGGTTTCCTCAGAGAGAAATATTTATTTTTTATTAAAAGAATAACAGTCGTCTTAGGAACAAACAGGCTCTGCCTAGCAGTATCAGTGTCTAAATTAAAACAACACAAGGAGTGGTCAATAGAATCCACCCAGGTTTGTTATAAATAGCTAGGATCTTACACTGGAAATTTAATCTCATTCTCCTGGAATCCAAATCTTGTACCAATTTACTCTAGGCTAGGAATGTACTTTTGTTTTTTTCCTAAGGGGAAAAATATGAAAATGTAATTAAACAATTTGTTCTTGGATATGTTGGAATTGGTGCGTTCAGCAAACGTTTTTTCTAAAGGGCCAGATAATCATATTTGGCTTTGTGGGCCATATGGTTTCTGTCACAACTACTCAACTTTGTTTTTGTCACTCAAAAGCTGTCATAGAGAATATGCAAACAAATAAGACCTCTGGGATGCATTGCCATTGCCTAATGGGTAAGGCATCATGAAGACTATGGATGCAATTTAAATGAGCCAATTTCAGTAGCTTACATAACGATAAAGAAAACAAATTGTTATTGTCTTATTCATTACTGCAATGTGCCAAACAAATGTCAGTTCCTGAAAAATAATTTTTATCTAACTGGGATTTTTTTTTTTTTTTTTTACTCAAAAGATTCTCCCAGAGCTGCTAAAATACAGGGACTTGTATAAACCATCTGTAATAAAAGGGGGCTTATAGCCATGAGTAGCTAAATTCAAAATAAGAGAAAATGGTTTGTATTGATGGTTTTCTTTGTTTTAGTTTTTATTTCATCTTTTCAAGTTTGTGCAACTCTGTGACATAGTATATAACAATAATCCTCAAACTTCAGCATGCATATGTGTCGCATTGAGGACATGTTAAACTACAAATTGCTGAACTGTACTACAAGAGATTCTGATTTGGTAGGTCTCGTATTGTGCCTGAGAATTTTCATTTCCAACTTGCCAAATGCTACTATTTCAGTAGAATCACCTGGGGAAATTTTTACCCAACACCTACTTAAGAAGATTCTCTCAGATGGGGGACTGGGCATATTAATAAATTTTCACTCTAGGAGATTTCAGTATTCAGCTGAGTTTGAAATCAGTGGCCAGAACACCTAAAAGTTTTATTTTGTTTTGTTTTCCCAGAAAGTATAATATCTTCATTTGAGAAGTTCTCAAATACAGGGTGACTGTTTAGGACTATAGAAGACTTGAAATTTTTCATTTTTCTTCTTCTGTTTTTCATGGGTAAGAAAAATTGGTGAGGAAGCCTGTTTTCTAATTTATCTTCTGAGTGGTGATTATGATGATGATGATAATAATGAGGATGATTTAATGAATAAATAAACTGATATTTTTCTACATTTCTATTTAGAATAACACTCTGTCAGCATGAATACGTAATTTTATCTACTGCAGTATTGAGTTCATTATATAATATGCCCCATGTTATATTTTAGAATACAGATGGTTTTTATTAAATTTTTAGAGTTTGACATATTTTTTGCTCTGTTGCTAACCTAACTAGTAAGACCAAAATTGATTTCAAAACAAAGACACAGAAAAAAAAGAAAACATGCATTCTAATACCTGTGGATTTATGTCAAATGGTAGAACAGATGATGAAAAATTACATAAGACTGGATTGTGCAACTGCATAATTTTTCTTACAAAACAGCTTTAATTCTTATTTTTTATTACAAATATCATGTGTTTTTTTAAGGAGGATTCAGAAACTATAAATTATTTTCAACTTTATTTTGTAAATTACATTTTTTGGAGTAATATTTAGGTCTTCTACAAGCCAATTAACATGAGCTTCAGGGATATTAACTGAAGAAAGCAAAAGTAAGCATTCTACTTGTTTTATTTTTCTTCTTCTTAATCATTTCTTGAAAATGTTAGGCTTTTAAATCTGTTTTCTTTGAGGTTTAAAGTTCATCCTTCAAAAGCTTAAGTCTTTCCTCCTTGCCTTTTTTTTCCTGCTTACTTTGACTAGGATTCAAATCTGAGTGGAAAACTACTGGATATTCTTTGTAGAAGATTTCTGCTGACAGTGCCCCTCTTATCTCTGTGGTTTTGCTTTGACATTCCATTTGTGAGAAGAATTATGAAAAAGCACAAGAACCTTCTGGACTTTTCTTCCATAAGGTTCTAATGCTTTCTGTTAATTCTGACGTTTTCATATATATTTTGACTAATGATAGGAAAGGACAATAACAAAACACTGCATGAAAATTAGTTATTTATTACTTTCAATGATCACAATCTGGGGTTCTTAAATTATCACATGCAAGGAAATAAGAAGCCCTGTTCTTGCTTACTTTGTTACCCTTTTTATTGGAATCATAAAACTGTTGTAGGTAGTAGGTAGAAGTTTGCGGGAGCCCTTCTTTGTCTGGAAAGCATTACAGTGAGTTGAGCCAAACATGTTGATGTCTTTTGGATAAATTTAATTTTCAAAAGTATGTTTCTTACTTTAATTCTTCACACTGATGTGCCCAAAATCATTTGGTCTACAAATAAAAGAGCTATTAATAAATGAAAATATGAAAGTCACATAAAGAAAGAAAACATATAACACTATTGCAGAAAATGCAAGGCAATCTAGCTCTTTTGGTATATAAACAATTCGTAGTAGATAGTCTATGTCAATGTGGACTTAAATTATGCCACAAACTGTTCTTTCGTGGAAGAGAATAAGTTAAGAAATAAAACCCAGCCTCAAAATTATTTTATGTTTCACTTCTGCTATCTTGATCAAATGACCCTTGTTTCTTGATTCTGCTCAATTGTAAACTTTACTGACCTTTCCTGCACACTTTGGAAATCCATACAATTTCCCTCTTCCCTTCCAATTTCTTTATTTAGCCTTTCAATCCATGTGAAATTTGCTATTTTCCTTTTTTGTTCTTACTCTTGCAGTTAAACATTTGCTGCTACTTCTCCATGCTGGTGAGATTACTTCTCCATTACTCAGGCTATAAACTTTGTCTATAGTGCCCACCTTCTCTGGCCTGCATGTGTGCCAAAATATAGGTTCTAGGTCACCAGTTTCATTAAAAGATTCCATTCTGGGCATCTAGTCATTCTGATGACTGATTTCACAGATTCACTTATTAATAAGTTAAAAGGCCTTCTTTGGACAGATGAGAAACCTGCAAAAACTGTTGTTTAAAAGAGAAGGAGATTTTTACAGGAGTGAAATCAGCTTCAGCACTCATCCCCTCACAGAAATATCAATTTGAACAACTATTCATGCATGGAAATAACTTCATAAGGATCTGAGTGAGAGATTACAGCACCTGGGAGGAGCACAGAAATAAGAAAAGATGCATTGAAGAGGGTAGATAGGACTGTTTCACATTATCTATGTTAGTCCTCCTTCAATCCCAGCAGTGTAGCATGGAGAGAGATATACTTTGTGTGGGGGAAGAAGTCAAGTGAGGACCTGACTTTGCTGATGACCCTACCACTAGGCCCACCCCAGTGAACCTTAGCACAAGGCTGGCCTCTATAGTCTCAGGCTTTGGGTTGGCCTCAAAACCAAAGCAACCCTCATATA
>NW_007728994.1:34838-36900 GCF_000696425.1 Galeopterus variegatus | reverse complement strand
TATCTCACATACTATACTAAAAGCTTTATAGCCTGATTTTTCACATTATAAAATATCATGTACATTTTTTCTGCACTAATTATTTTTCTAAAGTGTATTTTATGACTACAGTATTCAATCAATGTTGCATGCCTTATTTAAACATTGCCTTGAACATTTATAGTATTAGCTATTTTTGCTACTGTACAATGTTATTATGAACATATTTATAGCTCAGTTTTACATGTTTCCATGTAAGCCTCTATTTCTCAAATCATATTGTGTGGTTGTCTACTACCTTGAAGTATTTCCCCCCAAAAGTGGTTCTGTAATCACACAGGTTTAGACAAGAACTTTTTTTTAATATTCTCTTGAGGTTCACAGGGTACATCAGAGTTTTTAAAATTCTAAATTATGTCACTTAAAAGCTTTTTTTAAGCCAGCATTTTGCCAAACTGTTTAAAGCACAGAAAATGCTTCAGGTTCATATAAACTCATTAAGATACCTCAGAAATGCATGTCTTAGAATTCCTAACAGTGAAATTGCTGAGTTAAAGTATAGGAGCATTTAAAGGTTCATGACATCTATTACTATTAGCAAGGATCCACAATTTAAAAAACTATCTCTTTTTCCAAACCATGACAGCAATAAAGTTTATTATTTGTTTGTCTTTGTGAATTTGATAGGTGGCAAATTATAATGTTTTGATTGGTATTTTCTGTTTATTAATGAGCTTGACCTTTATCCTCACGTTTATTGAAGATATAAATATTTCATTTTGTTTGTGCAAATTATTTGCTCATGACCTTTGCCTATTTTTCTATTATGGTGATCATCATTTTTGTTTATTATAAAGCCCTTTGCCTATAGGTAATATTAATATTTTTCTGCCTCATCAATTTCAAATAGTCTCAGATTGCTATTTCTTTGTTTATGTTTATGATGTTTTATAATCTTTAGTTATTTGTGTTCCTGCAGACAAAACTAGCAATATTTTCATGTATGGTTTTTGCTTTACCAGAGTAATAGAAGGCTATACCCTCCTAAAAATTGTATAAACTTTAACTATTCAGCTAATAAGAAAGATTTTAACAAGGAAACCAGGTACAAGAGCAACATACCACAAGCAATACACTTCCTGTAAAAAGATCCCCTTTATCATAAAAGAAGCAAATACTATAAAACTTCTAGGAGTGCACTTTTTAAGAAATATACAAGGCCTTTTTGGAGACTGCTATAAAACTTTATTTAAAGACATAAAAGGAAACCAGAATAAATGGAGAGATATTTGATGTTATTGAATGGGAAAACTCAATATTGTAAAAATATCAAACTTTCCAAATGAATCTATAAAGTTAATTCAATTATAAGAATGTTTAAAGAATTTTTAACAGAACTTGACAAGCTGATTCTAAAATTAGTATGAAAAAATATATGTATAAGAACAGCCAAGATAATTATGAAAAGGGGAATCAAAGAGAGATGACTTTCCCTACCAAATAATAAAACAAATTATAATATTATGGTAATTACTTCATGAGACTAGACAAATAAATTTTTGAAATGGAATGAAGAGTCCAGAAGCAAGCCCATATTTATATGGAACATCAGTGTATTATAAAAATAGTATTTCAAGTTCATGGGGAAGAATGAACTATTAGCCAAGTAGTTTTGATACAAGTGATGATATACTTTTAAAAAATAGTAAATCTAAGCCCCAACTCATATCATTTGCACAAAACAAAAAGCTGAAAGAATTAGAGGAGAATATATATTTTCCTACTAAAGTAGGAAAGGTTTTCTTAAACAAGAGACAACAAACAGAATTTATAAATTAAAATTGCTGGGCCGGCCCGGTGGCGCACTGGATAGTGCGCCGCTTGGGAAGCGCGGCGGCTTTCCCGCCCGAGGGTTCGGATTCCACATACAGACCGGTTCCCGCTCACTGGCTGAGTGAGGTGCGAGAGCAACACCGAGGGTTGCGATCCCGTTGCCGGTCCCCAGTCCGGTACGGGGGCAACACTGAGGGTTGGGATCCATTGCCGGGCCCGGAAAAAGACAAAAGACAAAAAAAAAAAAAAA
>NW_007728994.1:26631-33895 GCF_000696425.1 Galeopterus variegatus | reverse complement strand
AAAAAAAAAAAAAAAAAAAAAAAAAAAAAAAAAAAAAAAAAAAGAAAATAGACATTAAATTAAAAACTGTAAGAACAGGCAAAGTAGGTTGTATATAAAGAAAAAGGTGCTGATTTATCGAGAGGATATAACAATTGCAAATATATATACACCCAACATCAGAATGCTTAAATATATAAGGCAAATATTAACAGAACCAAAGGGAGAAATAGATAGCA
Source organism: Galeopterus variegatus (assembly GCF_000696425.1). Taxonomy (NCBI): domain Eukaryota; kingdom Metazoa; phylum Chordata; class Mammalia; order Dermoptera; family Cynocephalidae; genus Galeopterus; species Galeopterus variegatus. Next base: position 33,677 of record NW_007728994.1, on the reverse strand, counting down.
ATGCAATAATAGTAGAGGGCTTTAATATCTCACTTTCAACAATTAATAAATCATCCAGAGAGAAAATCAATATGGAAACAGTGAACTTGAACATGATAGACCAAATGGACCTAACAGACATATACAGAATATTCCACTCAACAGTAACAGAGTGCACATTCTTTTCAAGTGTGCACAAAACATCCTCCATCATAGGTTACATTTAGGCCACAAATAAACACTTAACAAATTTAAGAAGATTGAAATCATATTATGTATCTTTTCTGACCACAATGGTATAAAACTAGAAATCAAAAACAGGAGGAAAATTGGAAAATTCGCAAATATGTGGAAATTAAACAACATATTCTTGAACAACAAATGGGTCGAAGAGGAAATGATAAGGGAAGTAAAAAAAAATCCCAAAATAAACTAAAATTGAAATACAACATGCAAAACTTATGGGACGCAGCAAAAGCAGTTTGAAGAGGGAAGTTTATAGTGATAAATGCCTACAGTAAGAAAAAAGAAATTTCTCAAATAAACAGCCTAACTTTCTACCTCAAGAGACTAGACAAAGACCAAAGTAAGCCCAAAGTTAACAGAAAGAAGGAAATAATAAATACCAGAGCAGAAATAAATAAGAAAGTAGAAAAACAATAGAAAAGATTAATAAAACAAAGAGTTGGTTTTTGAAAAAATAATCAAATTTGACAAACCTTTAGCTAGACTGAGAAAAAAAGAAGCAAGTTTCAAATAAATAAAATTATAAATTAAAGAGGAGAGATTACAGCTGATACCACAGAAACACAAAAGATTGTAAGAGACTACTATGAACAATTGTATGCCAACAAATTGGATAACCTAAAAAAAAGGATACATTTCTAGAAATATACAGTCTTGTTAGAAGATTGAATCTTGAAGAAATAGAAAATTTGAGCAGAACAAAAACAAGTAAGTAGATTAAATTAGGAAAAAAACTAATAAACCTTCCAACAACAAAATAAGCCAAGAAATTAGTGGCTTCACTGGTACATTCTACCAAACTTTTAAAGAAAAAACCATGCCCTTTCTATTCAAACTCTTCAAGAAAATCGAAGAGGAGCGAACACTTCCAAACCCATTTTACAAGGACAGCATTACCCTGATAACAAAGCCAGACAAGGACTTCACAAATAATAAAATTACAGGCTAATATTTCTGGTAAGCATAGATGCAAAAATTCTCAACAAAGTACTAGCAAACAGAATCCAACAGCAAATCAAAAAATTTATACACCATCATCAAGTGGGGTTCATCCCAGGATGCAGGGGCAGTTCAACCTATGCAAATCAATATATGTAATACACTACATTAAAGGAATGAAGGATAAAAATTTTGATCATCTTAATAGAAGCAGAAAAAGCATTTGACAAAATTTAATAGCCTTTCATGATGAAAACTCTCAAAAATTAGATATGGAAGAAATATACCTCAACATAGTAAAGGCCATGTAATGCAAGCCCACAGCTAACATACATAACATTGAATAGCTGAAACCATTTCCTCTAAGATCAGGAACAAGACAGGGTGCTTCATCTTGCCACTTTTATTCAGTATATTACTGTATGTCCTGGCCGGAGCAATTAGGCAAGAAAAAGAAAGAAAGGACATCCAAATCAGAAGGGAAGGAGTAAAGTTGTCTCTGTCTGGAGATGATATGATCTAGATGGTGTGATCTAAATGACATAATATAACCCTAAAGACTCCAGCAAAAAACTGTTAGGACTAATAAATGGATTCAGTAAAGTTAAGCATACAAAATTAACATACAAAACCCCATAACATTTCTATAAACTAATAACAGACTGTCTGAAAAAGAAATCAAGAAAACAATACGATGCAATTTATAATAGCATCAAAAAAAGTAAAATACTTCAGAATAATTTTACCAAGAATGTGAAAAATCTGTAAAATGAAAGCTATAAAACATTGATAAAAGAAACTGAAGACACAAAGGAAAGATATCCCATGTTCAGGGATTGGAAAATTAATATTGTATCTATGTTCCTATTGCCCAAAGCAATCTACAGATATGATTTAATCCCTATGAAAATTCCAATGGAACTTTTAACAGAAATAGAAAATAAGGAATTCTAAAATTCATGTGGAACCACAAAAGACTCTGAATAGCCAAAGCAATCTTCAGTAAAAACAACAAAGCTGAAGGCTTTATATTATTTGATTTTATAATATACCATAAAGCTATAGTAATCAAAAAAGTATGGTATTGACAATAAAAATAATAGACATATAGACAGAGGGAACAGAATAGAGAGCCCAGAAATACACTTGTACATTTACAGTCAAGTGATCTTTGGCAAAGGTGCAAAGAATACACAATGAAGAAAGGATAGCCTCTTCAATAAATGGTGTTGGGAAAACTGGAAATCCATATGCAAAAGAATAAAAGTGGGGCCTTATTCCACACCATTTAAAAAAATCACCTCTACGTGGATTAAAGACTTAAACATAAGACCTGAAACTGTAAAACTACTGGAAGAAAATAGGTAAGAAGCTAATTGACATTGATGTGGGTAGTGATATTTTGGATATGGCCCTAAAACACAGCCCACAAAACTGAAAATAGACAACTGGGATTTCAGCAAACTAAAAAGCTTCTGAACAGAAGAGGAAACAACAGAGAGAAGAGACAACTATTGAATGGGAGAAAATATTTGCAAACCATACATTTGATATGGGATTAATATAAAAAATAAATAAGGAATTCCAACAACTCAATACCAAGAAAACAAATAACGCAATTAAAAAATGGGCAAAGACCTGAATAAACATTTCTCAGAAAACATAAAAATGGTCAGTAGGTTTACGAAAAAATGCTCAACATCTCTAAGATTCAAGGAAATGAAAATCAAAACCACAGTGAGATATCACCACATATCTGTTAGAATGACTGTTATCAAAAAGATAAGAGATAACAAGTGTTGGCAAAGATATACAGAAAAGGAAACCCCAGTATATCCTTGGTGGAAATGTAAATTAGTACAGCCATTATGGAAAACAGTATGGAGGTTCCCCCACCAAATTAAAAATAGAGCTATTTCCCCCCACTTGGTATATATTCAAAGGAAATGAAATCAGTATTTCACAGAGATACCTGCGCTCTCATGTAACTGCAGCATTATTCACAATAGCCATGATATTAAATCAACCTTAGTATCCATTGATGGATGAATGGATTAAAAAATGTGATATAGGGCCGGTCCAGTGGTGCACTGGAGAGTGCGCCCCTTGGGAGCGCGGAAGAGCTCCCGTCGAGGGTTCGGATCCCATGTGGAGACTGGTTCCTGCTCACTGGCTGAGCACGGTGTGGGCGCATCACCGAGGGTTGCGATCCCGTCGCCGGTCCCCGGTACGGGAGCAACACCGAGGGTTGCGATCCCGTTACCGGTCAGTAAAAAAAAAAAGAGAAAAAGGAAAAAAAAAATGTGATATAGATCTATCTATCTATCTATCTATCTATCTATCTATCTATCTATCTATCTATCTATCAATGTGATATAGATCTATCTATCTATCTATCTATCTATCTATCTATCTATCTATCATCTATCTACAAGGGAATGTTTCTTAGTTTTCATTTGTGACAACATGGATGAACCTGAAGGACATTATACTGAGAGAAATAAATCAGTTACAGAAAGACAAGTACTGCATGATCTCATGTCTATGTGGAGTCTAAAAAAGCTGAACTCATAGAATCAGAAAATATAATGATTGTCAGAGTCTGGGGGGTAGAGGAAATGGGGAGATGATGATCAGAGGGTACAATGTTTCAGATAGGCAAGGTGAATAAGTTCTGGAGATCTAACGTATGGCATGGTGACTATTAATATTATTGTATTGATACCTGAAATTTCTAAGAGTACCTGTTAAATGTTTTCATCAAGAAAAGTTAGATAATGATGTGAGGTGATTAATATGTTTCTTAGCTTGATTGTGGTAATCATTACATATATCAAAACATCATGCTGTAAACCATAAGTACATACAATTTTTATTTCTCAATAAACCTGGGGAAAAACTTTGTTTCCAAAAAAAGTGAGAGAGAATTGAATTTAGAGCCAGATAACTTGGTAGAGCCCCAGACCTGCAAACTAGTCACACTGCAAAATAGTTACAGCAGTTTTTTCACCTTTAAATGAGTATAATCTCTCATTCATGTGGTTGTGAGGACTAAATGAAATAATGTTTTTAAGTGCTTAACATAGTTTCTATGCCATTTTGGAGATGAATATCTGTTTACTCTAATACCCTGAAAGACTGCATTTTACTGAAAGCCACAAACTGGAGACTATATCTTGTGTCTAAAGTGATTTCTTGTAAAGCCTGTTTACACAAGAGGCGTTGGCTTTACCAATCACTCCTGAGTAGAACTGCTCATAACATAGAAGTTAAAAACAAATAAGAGTGCAATATGTGCAGATAAAAGGGAGAAAGAGAAATAATTTAAGACTTCACTTTGAGTTTCTAGTCAGTTGAAATAAATGAATGATGAATTTTTTACACATATATAGAGGTGTGAAATTGAACTAGAATTGCAAGAGAGAGACTGTGATTTCAGATTATTCATACATACTTTCTTTCAACTAAATTCAGAGAGATTAGAAACTTCTTGTTATTTTCCAATTCTGTTTTACAGCGGAAAGGAGGAAAGATTAGAGTGACTATATCAGTCTATATGATTCTCCTCAAGAGAGAGAGTAATTGATTGGTTCCCGGACAGAAAATGATGGTGGGAACTTGGAGAGAAGAGAATATACCATTTTATTGTTTGTAATAATAAAAAGCTAGATGGAAGGAATGGTCTGATGTGGGTTGCCATCTTTAGGAAGGCAGTTTGTAAAATATTCAGAATAAAATAATTTCATAGCATAAAATTCTGAGAAATAAGATGTTACAAAAGAATAAACCAAAAATGATAAAATTCTAACTGTAATCAATGAGTTATCACCCCTAAAATAAAAGAATATTTTAAAAATGGTGTGTCTACAATGAAGTTATAGAAATAGAGTTACATAGGAGCTAAGTGTGTAGGCTTTGGAGCCAGACTGCCTGAGTTTGCACTCCGCCTATTGCATTTACCCGCTGAAGGACACGGTCAAGTTATTCACCTCACTGTGACTCAGTTTTGCCACCTAAAGTGTAGGAGGCATAATTTTATCCATATATTAATATGTACCAAACTTACAAAAGTTCAAAATGTAGCAAGAAAACAAATTCTAGCTATTATTTTGAAGGAAATTTTATAGAATATGGATAGCAAAGGATGGTACAAAACTACTGTACATACACTAAGATAGTCAAAAAGGGGATAACTACAATTGATCAGAGTCATACAAAGAGTATTTTTTCCCATTACGACAATATGATTAGCAACAAAGAGATAACCTCACTGTACATAGTAGAGCAAAACTGATTGATAAAAAGAAAAGCAATTTTTTTTCTTGTAAATAATCTGATAAGGAAGATCTGCAGATAGAAAGGGATAGGAATGAACATCATTTAAATCCAAGATAAATGAACAAATGAGTAAGCAAACATTCACTCTTATTTAAAGAAGTATAAGTTGTATGCTTAGAATAAATAGTAGATGATTTGATTAAGACATTTATGAAAATGTGGAGGTTAAAAAGGTCCTAGAAAATTTGAAAAAAAGCAAATATCTCCAGCATTCCAAAAGGGAAAAAGGTGAAGTCCACAAATGTAGATCAATAATAGCAGTAGTAATAGTAGTAGTAATGATAGCAGTGGTAAAAGTAGTAGCAGCGGTGACAGTAGTAGCAGCAGTAATAGCAGTTAATATTAATCGTATACTTACCATAGGCTAGCCATATTACATGAAATGCCTCTTTGAATTTTATTTTAAAAAATTCTATAAAGTATGTGTTATATTTCTTATTTTTGTTTTTAGTTCATATAAGTGTTTATTTGCTTTTTTTAAATTAGCATTTTTGTTTTTTTATTTCTTTAATTTAAAGTATTTTAACATTTACTTGTACATATTCATGGGGTACAGTATATTGTTTTAATACACATGTACACTGCACATTTATTCTCTTAGGGTAAATAGCATAGTTTTGTCCTCACTAATCCATCACGTTTCCTCCCCACGCCCCAACTATGTATTCTTTTTATTCTTCTTTCACATATAAGAAAAAAAATGTCTCAAAGAAGTTAAATAACTTGGCTATAAGTCATGGAACTATGAAATGGTGGAGCAGAAATAGAACCCAAGCAGTCTGACTCAGGTGCTCTTGTTTTAACCCCTATTCATACTAAACATAATACATTTCCAAAGTGTATTTAATTATGTTTGTAGAGCAATGGTGCTAAAGATTTACAATATAAATAGTAAGTAGACTTTATTTTATGCATCCTTGTTTTAACCCCTATTCATACTAAACATAATACATTTCCAAAGTGTATTTTAATTATGCTTGTAGAGCAATGGTGCTAAAGATTTACAATATAAATAGTAAGTAGACTTTATTTTATGCATAATTTTGTGTCAAATAAAATGTATATTAACTTTAAATGTGTCTGCTCTTTTTCTTGCTAATATTTTGATATTTGGTCAAGGTGATTTGGCTTGAATGGTCTAACCTTTGCCTGGTGAATTTATTGAATTTTGTGCTGTTTTATTTTTCAACTATTTGCCAAAACTGATGGCATGCAGAACGGTGGTATATTAAATAAATTGGTACATTAAAGCACGGTGTCAAAGTTGCTGCTCTGGCATATTTATTGCTGTGATAAATCAAAGACTAAAAAATTTATTAAAATGGCTCCACCCATTGGTTATATAAATTATCACGATGATGCAAAGAATTTGGGAAATACTATATAAAATCCTTGTCTGGAAGTTAGTGGGCTACTTGCTCTCAAATTTGTTCTCTACTCTCCCTCTGCTCTATATTTATGGGACTCTCATATACCACGATCTTTTGTCTTTTGGCTTCCAGGTAAGTGTTCGGGGGCATGACTTCTATCAGGTTGGAGGACTG
>NW_007728994.1:24730-25658 GCF_000696425.1 Galeopterus variegatus | reverse complement strand
CTCTTCTCTTCTCATTATGTTTATGTTCTCCTTCAAATAATACAGTACTTAAATGTAGTTACAGAAGCAGTTTTGCCATGCTGCTAATTTTGTCATCTTTGACATTATTTTAAATTGTAGGTTTTTATTATCCAGGTATGGCAAGGCCCACAGATCAGGAGATAACTGCAATTGTAAAGAGAGTTTGTTATACTCAGAGATCTCAAGATGAGAAGGGAGGTCATGTCATGAGGGGAAGGGGGGTCCATATGGGACAGCACCAGAGTTGGATGGTAGGCAGAAGGAGTGAGGGGAAAATGTGGGCAAAAGCCTTTATTGTGGCTGTCATAGGAAAGTATGGGAGAATCCAGATAATGGGAGTTCAGGATTGGCTAGTTTGAATAATTTCAGTGGGCTCTGGACATAGCAGTTATTCCTGGTTGTCTGGTACTTGGCCCTGGGGTGATTAAGGCAGAGGAATAGTGGCCCTGAGTGAGAGAGTCCTATAAAGACTGATAAAATGGGGTATTGGCTCTGGATTCGTTATTTTGCATATGGAAATTGTACTTGCAGGTGAGTCTTTTACTATCTCCATGAATTGGCTGACTGCCAGGAGAAGGACTATCCCTTCAGAGTTATCAAGGCCTGAAGATGTCAAAACATCAAATACTGAAACTAGAAAATGTGCTTATTACAAGAATCTGTATATCTGTTTAAATGGATGTATTTTTCTTCTTGTTATGAGTAACATTTCCCTGCTTTTTAGAATGTTTAGTACTTTTTGATTGGATGCTGGGCGTTAAGAAGTTAAATTACTGAATTCTGTTATGTTTCCTTAAAGAGCATGGTTTGTTTCGGTAGGCAGTTAAGTTACTCGCAGATTAGTTTTATCTCTTTAATGTGTGTTTTAAAACTTTGCAAGAGTGAGTCTAGAACGGATTTTGGTCTG
>NW_007728994.1:21978-22932 GCF_000696425.1 Galeopterus variegatus | reverse complement strand
GATTCACTATGTGTATTAGTTCGCTAGGGCTGCAATAACAAAACAACACAAACTGGGTGGTTTAAACAACAAAATTAGTTCTGGAAGCTAGAAGTCTGAGATCAAGGTATCGTCAGGATTGATTTCTGTGAGGGCTCCGAAAGAGAATCTGTTTCATTCTTCTCTCCCTGGCTTGTAGATGGCTGTTTTCTCCTTCTGTACATCATCTTTCCTCTGAATGTATGTGTGTCCAAATTTCCTTTTCTTACAAGAAAACTAGTCATATTGGATCAGGGCCCACCTTAATGACCTTATTTTAACTTGATTACTTCTACAACAATTCTATCCCCAAATAAGTTCACATTCTGATATACTGGGAGATAGGATTTCAACACATGAATTTTGGGGGAACAGAATTCAGTATGTATAGCCATACATGTAAGAGCTGGGGAGGGAGAATGACTAAGTTGTACAAATGCATGTATTGTTTGGAGATAATAACTCATGTGGTGTAGATTCAATGCCTATGGAGGGAAATACAACAGATAAAAATGTTTAGAAGACAAGGCTGATGGTGGCTATAACATAATGTGGATTAGCCTTGGCAAAGTTATAAAGCAGAAAAAGTTTGTATTGATGCATCTTCCCTTGTTATGGTAGAAAATGATGTTTTAGAATTCTCCACCCAGTTTGGTTTATAAATTCTCTAACTAGAAATGTGTAATAGTCTCATTCCTCCAGGGATTGGTTACTAGGCTATAGAATTACCTAAATTTTTATTGTCCTGTTATCAAATAAGGATAATGGTCATTGTAATCTGTTTCTCCAGGCATTAAGTCAGGGTACGATTAATCAAAATTCCACAAATAACTCGATTACTATGAAATAAAATCTGCCTCACTATGTTTGACATGCAGTTGGTTACATCAGATGCTGTTTCAAAGGTCTTTTCTCAACAACAAAATCCACGGCCTT
>NW_007728994.1:1263-20479 GCF_000696425.1 Galeopterus variegatus | reverse complement strand
TCAACTTATCTGGAGCCTTAACTATCTAAAGTTTAACCACACAAAGAAAGACTGACTCTATTTGCTACAGTTTCTAAATACTCTAGCTTAGGACTGACATTCAACCTTGACCAATCAACTGTGTCCAGGCATGGGATCTTGGAGAAGGGAACTGCCCATCTTGGGTCAGATGATGGTCACTAGACAAATCCAGTATGATCAGGGTAATAGGGAATTAATCAAGCATGTGAGCACTGACAGGGACCATATGTATGGGCTTAGAGAGTTGGGTGGAACATGGAGGAGATATGTGATTTCCAGAAATGAGAAAGTGCTGAGTAGATATCCTCCCAAATAAGTGTCCTACAATTTTGTTTTGTTATATCATGCTTAAATTATATATTCATTTTTAACTTGCATATTAAGTAAAATCTTTTTTGAGTATCTCTGTGGCTGACACTGCTCTGAGGTTTGGAAATAAGACAATAAACAAAACAAAGTTCATGACATCACGGTGCTTAATTTCTGGTGTGGATTTGGAGATTGGCAATAAATGTCTTGTCCCATGATGGTGAGAATCACAGAAAAGTAAAACGAGGAAACAGGGAGAGGAGAGTTGAAATGACAGTGTGGATGCGTCTTACGTGGGTGATCAGCAAGGCTTCCTCACTGATAGGGTGGCATTGAATAAAGACCAGAAGGAAGTGAGGGAGTGACCTGGGAGGATCTCTGAAGAAAGAACATTCCTGTAGAGGGCATGGTTTATTAAAAAAACCTACAAAGAACAAAAAACTTGATCAGCATGCTTTAAAANATTGGCAATAAATGTCTTGTCCCATGATGGTGAGAATCACAGAAAAGTAAAACGAGGAAACAGGGAGAGGAGAGTTGAAATGACAGTGTGGATGCGTCTTACGTGGGTGATCAGCAAGGCTTCCTCACTGATAGGGTGGCATTGAATAAAGACCAGAAGGAAGAGAGGGAGTGACCTGGGAGGATCTCTGAAGAAAGAACATTCCTGTAGAGGGCATGGTTTATTAAAAAAACCTACAAAGAACAAAAAACTTGATCAGCATGCTTTAAAAATGTACTTTTCTTTAAATAACATATTATCAAATATAAAACTAAATAAAGATTTTGCTAACATAAGATTTGGCCCATCAGGCCTATGTTGACCCTCAAATTAAAGCACACACCCTATTGTTTTTCTTGTGCTGACACCATACTTAAAAGAATATATATATTCCAATGTACATTAACATCAAAACTAAAACCTATATAATTATGACAAATAATTCAATAGTATTCATACAATAAGGATTACATTTCTAATTTCTAACAGAGACATCAAAAAAGCAAAAGAAAAAAAAAAGGGATATATTCATTCCCCCCAAATTCTCTTGATATGTGTCAGAACTCCCCCAGTCCCTTAATGTGAAGGATCAGTTTGCTTTAGAAATGAATCTGATTGGTTGATGATACAGCCAGTACTGTTATGACTTTACCAAGACAATCACCAACATCAATATGGCCCAGTGTCTTTCAAGGACATTTTTACAGTCTACCCTGATTATCTTCATTTACAGCCATGGGCAATATCGCCATGGTCTTAGAAAACTGAAAAGATTATTTACTGAAGAAATTGGAGACTGCAGGTATGGAGAGTTGTAGTCATTATATTTGTTTTGTGACTGTTGGCCAAATGGCTTACCAGGAAATGTAGAAAGGATATTTGCATTTCTCTCAAGCTTTTCCCAAGACTACCATGGACACAGAATCTCAGAGTCATGCTAAATAAACACCGTTCAAAAAAGACACAATAAGGAACAGCAATCATTAAAGAGAGTCTAATTAAGATTCTTGGGAAATAAAAACTTTGGCAGCTGCTTGCAGTAATGTCTCTGTTACTAATTTCTAACTTCTTGCAAAAAAGGAAATGTCAATGCGCCTGACAGATTCCTCTGGTTACTACTCAGGCAACTATGTAGACTGGTGGAGACAGACTGTCAAAGACTATCCCTCCTTTCATTCCAGTTAATTCTTCCCACCCCGAGCTCCCTTGTTGGAATTCTACCAAGGCACCATTTTGACCTTTTTAAATCAAAATGTCTGTCATCCATGTCTGTAAGTTCTAGAGAACTTTGATTTTAAGTTCGAAGAACAATTAAAATGTTTACTAAGGTTAAATTAGTGTTTGGGTATCATACAATATATATGTTTTCTGTTCTTTGCCTTTTTTTTTTTTTACCAGATGCAATATCATTTTATAGATTTGCTTTTTCAGCAAGGATTTGAAAAAGAACTTTAAATAACTTTTAGTATAAAATGATACATTCAAAGTACACTTTAATTATTTATTACTTTTATTAAAAATTGTTTAGGGCTATCCAATTAGAATATATAAAGAAAATAATACAGCTTTAAGCTTATACTATGTTCTATTAAATGAAAACAATTTTTTGGAATTCCCACTTATTCTTATAGCAGATATAATCTTATATGTTATAAAGCAAGAAATAGGTTGATTAATTTTAAACAAAATAAGGTTTTATTATGATTAAGTTATATTATATCAAATGTCTTCTGATTCATAGCTTCCTAATGTGGCAAGGTTTTAAAGCCAACATAGCAAGTAAATAGTACTTTTAATCAGTCAGCAGTCATGTAACTATCAACCCATCAAGAGTTACCATAAGAAGTAGAATAAACCCTGGCTTTTATAGGTAGTAAAAAAAACAAACAAAAAAAACAATCAACTGGAAGAGTAACTAGATCTGACTCTTTCACTAATCAAAACTGCAGGACAAAGACCAAGTCATTTGACACCAAAATTACCACCATCACAAATGCCACCACCTCAGGCCCGGGTCTCCATTTCCTCATCCATAAGCTAAGGTACGACTGGATGGTGGAGACATCGGTACTCATCCACTTTTAATTATTCTCTCATTTATTGTACATTTGAGGTTCTCTGTCTTTTTGTAGTTAGGTGGAGCTGGAGTGATATGTGTCACTCCAGAAAGAGCCGTTTAATTGCTCATGCGAGGCTATAGCAATCTCTTGGGAATTGTGGAGGAAGGTCATGCTACCATGGAATTGCCACAAGACTCAAGCAGCTTTTATTTCTTGATTAGAAAATGGAGACAAATGGTCCTGTGTAGTGACTGTGGCCCATAGTAAACTCTCTATGAACAAGAAATTAGCCATTAAAGTATCGAATCACTTAGATTGTGCAGTATTTTGCTGCTACAGCATGATTTGTCTTATCCTGGTTAATTCAGATATTGGTACTTGAATTAGTATGATGTTATTAAAATAACTCTAAAACATAAGGTACTGACTTAGTTATTGGGCAGTTCAGCTTCTAAGAATGTGGTATCAGAGGCTAGAAGTATGACAAACAACTTTGTTACTCACGGCACAGCAAGCACCATGAACTTTACATTTATGTTGGTTTCTTTGTGCCTCAAACCCATGGAGGTGGGAGAGGCCCATACATGGTGGGTTAGCATCATACCTGAAGAACCTCAAGTTTAGGAAACCCAAATCTTTTCTAATGGGCTACGTGCAAATCTGCCTAAACTCTGCCTCAGAGGGAGACATTGTTTTTTACTCTACTGAAAAGCAAACAAACCTGCCCTTTGCTCCCTAGGGAGACACTATATCTGTCAAAGCTGTTTGCATACTAACATTCTTGAAAAAACTGTCTGGACCAAAGGTAGCCAATACCTCTGCTCGCAAGACATGCAGAAATGTGAGAAACTCATGAAGATTGTCTCCCATCATACTATTTCTGTTTCCTTGCTTAGTCTTTCCAAATCCATCTCAAATTCTACTCCTTCATGAATTCTTTCTGGACTCTACCAGTCCAGTACATATTTCTCCCTTTAACCCTACTGTATTTTGTGTTTTTCTTTTAAGAAACATATTGGTTTACTCTTTTTAAAAAAATTGTTTCTGTATATCTTCATCATCCTGAACTCTGAGGATTGAAAGTTTCTTGATAGCAGGAACTATGCTCCATCCATACTCATGTCTCTTAAAGGAGATGATACATCTTATGCCTAATTCTTGTCCTTTTTCTTAGGAATTGTTGCACTAACATAATATCACCTGGAATTCTTCCTTATGAATCAGATAAGCAAGAATTAATCCCAAGTGAGATATGGTCAACAAGTCAGAATACAGCAAAACACCTAAAATTCCTTTTAACATATAATTTACTTCAGTCAAATGACATCCTTGAAATATTCAATAATAGATATTTTTGATATAGCTCTTCTCTGAACAAAATGTAGATTATTCTGTAATTACATTACATATTATAATTAGTATTGTAAAATATTTTTCTATTACTACCATCGCTGCTGCTCCCACCAATTCTACCTCGATCACTTTTTACTGCCACTACCATTAGTATGCTAGAACCTATGCCAAATTCTTTATAACACTGCCTCTTTTATTGTAAAAGAACCCATCTATAGAAGGACTTTTATCATAGAAATTTTCAGATGGAGAAATGGAGGCTTCTAGAATAATCTGCCCAAATTCACATAGCAAATAAGTGGTAGAGTTGGGATTCAGATCTTCTTTTATTTAACGCTAATGTCTGAGTTCCTAATCATTTTATTATCATAATGGCCAAGGTATGAGCTTATAGAGATTCACCAGTAAGCTCACAATCAACCAAGGAGGGGAGTATTCTCTCATACTGATTATATTTTAAAACAAATATTCAATTCAGTTCAACAAATATCAGTACCCTATTCTATTCTCAACCACTGAGGAGAGAACTGTCATGATATGTGACTATAAATTATCCTCGCTCTTTCGCAGCTTTCAGTATGTATGTAGAGTATTAATTTACAAATCAGCTGTAAAAACAAAGAAGAGTTAAAAAAAATGTCAGTCCCTGATTCCTGGAACAAGTTTAAACCTTGGGTTAATAAAGTACATACTATTTTGGGTAGGTTTTTCCAAATATCAATCATTGAAGTGATAATTTTAAGGATTTTGATCATTGAAGTCAGACTTTAGGATTCAAAATCAAGATCAAAATGATATCTTGACTGTCACCTATTACTCATGAGAAAGGATGGTGGAGAAGGTAATTATAGACTGCTTTTTGGTGTGACAGCCGGGGGCATCTTAACGCTAGTATTCTGATTTGTGTAGTCATTACTGTGGCATGCTAAACCAAGCCTTCCAGATGCACTGCCACTCACAAAATCATTATAAATGGAGATAACATTTTTTTTTTTAAATAGAAGAACTTGTGTTTCCTTTCATATCAAGACAGGCTATTTAAGTCTGGGTGACTTTTAAAATATGACTTTTTTTTTTTTGTCAGATTTGGCTTTGGTTACTTTCCTTTATCAGGCTCTCACACTGCCAAGTTTTAAAGTTTGCATGTTCAGGTTATTGGGGATTTTGCTTTTCTGAGTTTAAATAGAGTTTGAGTTTCTTAAAATAGGAAAAATTATTGCTCCCTTCCCCCTCCTACTTAAAAAAATGCTTATGGTTCAACACTGTTTGATTTAGGTTAAAACTAAAAATAAAATCTTCCAAGTTGTGGCTAAACAAGGAAAATGTCTTTTCAAAAGTACACTTCTAAAAAAAAGTTATAATTGAGTGCAAAGGAGGTGGATGAAGAACGGCTTTTGTCTTTGAAATTTAAACCTGATGAAATATCCTCTTCTGGAAAATAAGTATAAGCCCAAATTACCAATGCTTTCTAGAGCTGTGAGCTTCAATTAAAACCTGATTTAAACACAGCAGATTTTTAATTTTCTGTTCTTTAAAATAGGATGTTGCTTGATTTGCACAAGTTTCTGAGAAAGTAAATTACCAGGAGGTAGTCAAAGGATACAAAATTTTATTTTATTTATTTATTTATTTGTTTTTTATTTATTTTTGTTATACATACATGTGGGGAACAACATTGATTTGCAATAATTGTGTAGAATAGGTGGTGGTTAGACCAATATAGTTAGCTTATCCATCATTACGATATGCATTCTTTGTGTCCGATGACCAATTCGTCATTACTGCCTCTCCCTCTACCCCTCCCCTCCCATCCCCTTTTTCACATCTAGTTTTTTAAAAGTTCAGCATATTACTGTGACTGTTGTTTGTTTCTTTCTCTCTGTCTCTATTGTTCATTTGTTTATTTATAGATTAAGCTTCTAGTTATGAATGAGAACATGTGGTATTTCTTTTTGTACCTGGGTTGTTTCACTTAGGATAATTTTTTCCAGGCTCATCCATGTTTTGCAAATGGTAGAATTTCATTCATTTTTATGGCTGAGTAGTATTCCATTGTGTATATATAGCACCAGTTAGCTCAGTTGGTTAGAGCATGGTGTTGATAACACCAAGATCAATGGTGTGGATCCCTGTACTGGCCAGACACCAAAAAAAAAAAAAAAAAAAAAAAAAAAAAGAATTAATAATACAAAATTTTGAGATAGAAGGTATAAGTTCAAGAGATCTATTGTACAACATGATAACTATAGTTAACAACAATGTATTATATTCTTGAATGTCGCTAAGAGAGTACATTGTACATGTTCTCACTACAAAAAATAAGTATGTGAGGTAATATATATGTTAATTAGCTCAATTTAGATGTTATGAACAATGTATATGTACAAGCGTTCTTCAAAATTCATGGAAAGATTTATATTATCTTCCAATTCTATTTTTTCACAAACTTTTAGAAGTGCCCTCATATTTCAAAACATCATGTTGTACACAATAAATAAATACAATTTTCTTTGTCAATTTACATAAATAAGAGGAAAAAAGAAAATTACCAGCACTCTTAGAATGACAAAGTATATTGAGAATGCTTTCTCATAAACATTGTCATATTTTAATGACTAGTCTCATGAAAACATTTGAGAAGCATCAAATCATCCTTCTTAGTTGTCCTTTCTGATGTTCCTTCTCTCCTAAGTTTCCAGCATTTGCCTGCTCCCCCATTGCTGGACGAGATCCTTCTTTTAGAAGGTCCTCACCTAGTTCTTCCCTCCTCTAGTGACATAACCTCATGGTGTACAATGTTTCCTCATCCCCGTTTTTCCTTCCATGGTTCTTTTCTACCTATTTCCCTTCACTAACTTCCCTTCCAAAGAACCACCCAAATATATTTTTCTGATATTTCACTCAGCATTTGCTAAGCACTTACCAATGTATATTCAATGTCTGCTATAGGCTAGGCATTACTGTAGGCAATAGTATACAGGGATTTACAAGACAGCAAGTCCCTGGCTTAAAGGAGTTTTAATTCTCAATAAATAAGTAACTAAATAAAAATGAAAAAAGATCACTGACTGTAATGATTGCCATGAAGGAGGGAACTGTGGTGATAATGGAGACTTATTGGATTTAGTGCATGTGGTGGGGTAGTGGGTGATGAAGACAGTATATTAGACAGGAGGTAGGGATTTCCTCACTGAGATATTCTTCTGCTTAGATATGAGGGTCCAATAAAAACCAGTTGTATGAAGAGTTGAGGTGAACAAGGCTCAGCCAGTTCCAGGAAGTATGTCTAGAGAATAGTCTGCAAGTGGTAAAGTAGTATGATATAGGATGAAAAGTTAGGGAGGGTCCTACTTTTAAAAATGTCATTAAGCCATCATGAGGTGTTCGGATTTTGTTCTATAAGCAATGAGATGCTGTTGTAAAATCAATGGTTCACACAGTTCTGAAATAATGTTTTGCCCTCATGGTCTGGTGTATTTGTTTGCTGATAATGTATTGCTTTGACCAAGTTAGTGGTTCTACAATGAGTAAAATTTCAGGCAACATGCAAAACTATGTCTCACATTGAGGTTAAAGGGAGTCTGTTGAAAATGTTTCCCTAAATCTCAGTAAGCAAGCAAGTACTAATTCTGCCTAAATGTGAGGTGGTCCCTTGACATTTTTTCCCCAAAAAGTTATATTTCAGGAGTAATTTAAGAAATCTGCAGAAGGCATTGGTTCTTCTTCAGTGCTATGTGTGGTATCCACATAGGCTAAAATAGTTTTTATCAGTTTTCAAAAATTTTAATTTATTCATCTGGAAAATTTGGTTACCAAATAACATTCTGAGCATAATACTACATAGATTAATGTCAATCACGTTACAGAAATGGTTAAAATGCAATGGTTATGAGAGGAAAGTTCCTATCATAAGGCAGTCTACACATAAATACAAGTAATGACAAAGTCTTGTAGGAAGTAAGTGTTAAGCTATATTTTATGTATTTTATGTGTTTAATGTTTGTTACCATTTTGGAATCTCTTCAAGCTTCCATCAGCAGTATCCTGTATCTCATAGTGTATAATTGTCGTGTTTTAGTTGTTCTTCTTACAATCCATTTACTAGATTTTATCACTTTAATTTCAGGTAGTATAGATGAATAGGGTACAAAGGAGGCAAAGTAGAAAACATTGGACCCAAAGTTGTGCAACTTGGCCCTGTGCTCAGAAAGGGCTCACCCACTATGCCATCACGATTATGAAATTCTTAACAATTTTATCCTTGAATTTGTGTTTTATAAGAGAAATTTGTTTGGACAATGGAGCAGGTGCTCCACGTTTTATTTTACACTGACCTCCAAAAATTATGTTGCCTGCTTTGATTGGACCAATCAACTCATGTGCCCATGGTTATTGATCTCTTAGAGCTGTAATTTCCTCCATTTCTTTATGATCATCAGACCATGATCATAAACCAGTTTAAGTATCAGTTGGGCACTAACAACTTTGAAAGTTTTGACAAATGAGATAAATTTCCAAGATGGGTTCCAGTATGGTAAATTAGAAATAAAATATTTTCTTTCTTCTAAATTATAATAAACCTGACTTGAAATTGTAAATCTTTTATAAAGTTGTGTTGCTAAATACTTATGACTTTAAAACTGCAGTGTAAGCTAAGGGTCAGTGGTTGAATTTCAGCCCACAATTATGATTTGTTTGGCCAGCATAGACATTTATAAAATTTGAACATTAGAGCTTTTTTACAATGGATTTTATTTACATTTCCTGTTCTTTGAAAGCACATGAATTTGCAATGCTGAACTCTAAAGTTTAATAACTGAAGCAGTGGTTCCCAAACTTTAACATGCATCTAAATCACCTTGACATCTTGGTAAAAAAATCACCTGGATATTGCTAACTCCATCCCCAGAGTTTTGGATACAGGAGGTCTGGTGTAGGACATGGTAATTCCTACCAAATTCCCAGGTAATTCTGATATTGCTGGTCCAGGAACCACACTTTGAAAACCACTGATCTAAAACAGCAAGTGCCATTCTTATTTGCTATTAGCTATAATAAACTTCACCTACTCAGTTATGAATGGAATTATGTAAATAAAACATATGTACTTTAATCAGTCAAGCTAATTAAATAGAAAGCTTAGCCGTGGCGACAGACTTTAATTGAAGCAATTAGTGAGTCTGCCAAATTTTCTCTCCTAAAAAGAAAACTATCCTGCTATATTCACTAGTATTATCACAATTATATTTGTGTTCTACATTCTTTTACTAACATGTTTTGCCTTTTTCCAAAATAGCAAAATAGCTTTAAAATAATCTGATTTAAAGTGTTAATAAAGTCGGCTCACTCTCAGTAAAAATCGAAAGCAATGAGATAATGGAACAAAATTGTTGGGGCTGCCGATGACAGGTTCATGTTGGACAAGCTCTTATCCAACTGTCAAGGAGCTGTAAGTACCCAGAGCCTTTGATGCCAAGATTTTCCTCGATATTAAGAACCCAGGAATATCCCTCAGATACATGCAATGCTAAGCTGGAAGCTGTGTGGCTCTAGATGTTCCAATTAAATGCAAAGTTCAACCTGGAATCATTTCCCTTCTTGGTCTCCTCTTTGAGACTTAGAATGTCAAGTCAATCAAATAGGATTCCTTAGTAATCATCTCAGCCATCACCTGAAACCCGTACCTGTCAGAGGATATGTGATACCGCAGCTGGGTGACTAAACTAGTTTTTCTAAAGCCCTTCTTGGTCTCCTCTTTGAGACTTAGAATGTCAAGTCAATCAAATAGGATTCCTTAGTAAGCATCTCAGCCATCACCTGAAACCCGTACCTGTCAGAGGATATGTGATACCGCAGCTGGGTGACTAAACTAGTTTTTCTAAAGTTAATGTTCTCTGAAATCCCTCTTTATGTCTGCTTTCCATTTGTGTAACAACTTTTCTTGGATAATAGAATGAAAGACAACTTTAAAATAAATTAACAACTTAATTTTACCCTTTTTTCCATTTGTTTTCTTTTTCGTGTGTGGGAGGAGTAAAGGGGGAATTATTAACATGCTTTGACTTGAGGCACCAGTGGAATTTTCTGTAAAGCTTGTCTTTAATGGGCTTATTAATTTTACTTATTCCTTTAACCATCATCAGGCTTAACTACAGTTCATTTAGTTCTTATATTCAGATCATCCATTTTCCATAATAATGTGAGATTGTGAGAATGTGAATAAATTCAATCCTCAGTCCTGTAATTATGTGCATAGCTTTCTAACCCTCTAGACTGCAAATCATTTGAGTTGGAATCTGCCTCATTTATCTTTGTCTCACACAACAGTGAACATATAGTTGCTATGTATTATAGAAGATATTCAATAAAGGCAGATAACATTGACATGACTCCCCTTCTCCTACCCCCCCACACATACAACTTTTTTCTTTAATTTCTCCTTTATTAGAGAGGAGTAATAGTCTATGCACCATAGGTTTCTCAAACAGAATGAATAAAATAATGTATGTAAAGCACTTAGCTCTGTGCCGAATAACAAATAAACATTCAATGCTCATTGATTTTTAATTACTAATAGCTATTTTTACTGATTTTATGATTATTATTTGTATTAATGGTTTCAAACTCTCCTGTGGTAAATGCTTTAATGAAGTTCATTTTAATGAGCAAATCAGATTGGGCTACCTTCTATTTTCCTTTCTTCTGTCCAATATTTTGCTAATTCTTTCATAGTCTGTAGTCCAGATTGATGTTAAAAACTGAAATCAATTAAACATTCTAATCTGAGACATATCTTCAAGGCTCAAGGAAATAAAATTACAATAGAGCAAAAAGATAGTTGAAACGTAAACAGGGAACATTCCTTCTTTTTAAAAGAAAATTTCCTCTCTGAAATGAGGGAGGATGTTTAGCCTCTGGTGTTGGCTGCACTATGCATGTACTGTAGCCTGAAGGAGGATTATTTTGTGCACAGTCATATTTTAGACATTTAAGAAAAAAAACTTCCAAGGAAAGTAAAGTAATGTTACATTTAGTAACTAATACTAATCCCTATTGTAAGTTTTACTAACATATGGTACTTCATTAAATTTTCTTTTTTCTGAAGATTTAACCACAAAATAACATCAGAACAAGAATCAGAAGAGCTGGGCTATTCTCCATTCTCTGCCTTATATTGAACAAATCATTTTGCTTTTTCTGGACATCAATCTCCTCAGCTGTACTGAATAATCCCTATCTTAGAAATAATGCTGGCCATAGGGACTAGTAAACTTTCTTCCCAAGTTTGCCCAAAAGACTATCAGGTTGTGCACTGTACAGCTCAGGGGTGCGATTCACACAGATGTACAATGTGGCTGACTGTTTCTTCTACCTCTTTTCATCCACGCAGAGGTGGAGTAAACAACCAGGTGTGAGGTCCTTTTTCTAGTCATGCTGCCCCTTCCCTGGCCTATTACAGAAATTATTTGTGCACATTACTAAAAACATCTGTGAGAACAAGGGGGCATTAACTATATTTAATAGATTTACTTTCTGTTTTTACCACCTAATCCTTAAATGGCAAGGCTTTTAGAGATTCCGTAGAATTGAGGATTTACATGCACCCATAGAGACTAGGGAAGAATTATAAAACTAAAAACATTATCAAAAACCTCATTCATCTAAATACAGCTTTTTTTTTTTTCGAGGAAGAGGTGCAGTCTCCCACCTTTACATGCAAATGTATCTAATCGATACAAGAAAGTCCTACCTACATGTTATCAGCTTGCGGCATTTCACATATAGGAGAATGTAAGGTGGTGTTGTAAACCCAAACCAGTACAGCTGGTAGCAATAAGAGGCTCTCTATGGAATTCAGGACTGAGGCCAGATTTGCCTCTGTAGCACATCTTTCTTTTTTTTAAGCACAAGATTCCACATTTCGCTTCTCTCCTTGATTTCATGGAATTCAGAAATTGTTACAGGAAAAAACAAAACTCATAATCAACTCCTGCTATTCACTGGAATGGGGCCATGAGAAAATTAATGAATTTTTCTGTTATTGTCAAATAGTCTCATTTAATGAATTATTGGACATTGTGGGATTTCATCCAAACAGACCTATGTGGTCACAGAATTTTAAAACTGGTAAAAGCCTTAGATGTCATTTCATCTGACCAATTTAAGCATTCATGTCCTCATCTTCTCCTGTCGCTGCTCCTGGCCCCTTTAGTAGGGTCTGCACTATGCCTGCTGGTGCGAGAGCTGCACTGGCTCTAGAACTCCAGTCTAGCCCACTTGCACCCACAGTGACTGTACTTCTATCCATTTCCAGGCTCAGAAGAATCACCACGGAGGGTGAGATGTAGCTTCCCTGGTGGAAATCTGAGAGACTGGGATAGAGAACCTGAAAGTGTGTGGACATTAACACCCCTTCAGGCCAACATTTACTAGTGAGAGGCAAGAAATTGGAAGGAGCCTGCACACGACTGTCTCTTCCCTTCCTCCACCTGAATGACTGTTACGAAATCTAGAGTTATGATATGATCTCCCAGAGACATTCTTCATGTCTAAGCAACACACTGTGTTTTTCTTTGAAAGCTGTGGCCAGTTCAATAACTTACTACCTTGTATTTGCTTGGCTTCCTTTCCTGTCTTGTTTTTCTTCTTCCTGCATTCTTGCCCTGAGATTGTCTACTCCCCCTTCGCCCCAAAAACATTCCTGTGTTTTTTAAGAACTTGGGCAAGACTTGTCATTTACAGAAGAGGAAGCTGAGATTCAGAGCAATTAAATTATTTTTCCATGGTCAAAGATCACAAAGCACATTTTTAAAAAGTTCATTTCCTGTGCTCTCCTTATCAAATATCTATGATAAAGCTATTCTGTTTATCAACGTCAACTTAAGCAACCCCCACAGCCTTCCCACCCTTTATATCTCAGGCTGATCATTCTCTCCGTTGAATAAAACACTTGCTTTTTTGTTTTGCCTTTATTTGCATATTTTCATCTCATAATTTCAGATGGAATATGCCTTATCTTCATGTGAATTAAGTTTCCTGAAAACAAGGAGCTCATTTTGATTTTGTTTTTGTTTCTCAGAGGTCTTACTATAGTGAAGACTGTCCATGAATGTTTCATGAAGGGCGCTGCTGTGGTTAAAGAGAAACTCGTCTCTCTAATCACTGCAAGACTCCTGAGAAACCCTCCACTGCAACCTGCTAGAAATACCAGATGACAAATGTCTTTCATACTCTGGTTCTCCAACAGATTGTGTGACTGTTTTTCTCTAACCTCCTTCCATCCGTTCTTTACTTTTCCTCAGTTTTGCATTAATTTTTTCATACGAGGAGTATATTCACTATGAAAGCCAAGTCCTATAAGAGAACATGCTGCATTAGCTACATTTTTTAGAAAATTTATAAAACCTAGCATATCGTTAAGTGCCTTGAAGGTATGCATTATCAGTGAAGACTTACTACATGTTTATGATATTTAAAAGTAAATTTTAAAGGTCTATGAGTAAAAGATGACTAGAGTAGAAAAAGTAATAAATCTAGAATGAGTAGCAAAGCATTGAAATCTTAAAGTCATAGTGTACTGGCTGTATTACTGTCACTTTCCTCTTCTGTGAAGTGATGAAGGTAACTATCAGACCCTAATCAAAGGATTTTTATAAGTAACATAAAAACATACACAAAAATCTGATTAAAAAATAGTTGACCGCAAAATAAATGTGAAGCGTTCTGGTGAAGCATAGCTCTTTGAAACGGACAAATAAGATAGTGTCAAGTTGCAAGATTGCTTTGGGGCATATGACAATCTCGAACTGTTCCATCTCTTGAAATATGAGTGTACTTCAAAGAATTCATGGAAAAATAGAATTTAAAGATAATAGAAATCTTCACATGAACCTCTGAGGTAACCTCGTATGTTACCTGGACCAAGGGGACATAGTTCTCCCCTTTTAGTCTCTTCTCCTTGAAGAGCCTTTGCAGGGGTTTTGTGGCATCTGTCATTCATGTATCATGGGGACATCATCTCATTTTCCTTCTACAGAAAATCTACCTCTGGGCAAAAATGATCTGTTACAGGCAGTAACAATAAGGTGATGTCAGGAAGCATAGTTTACTACTTCCATTGATTCTGTGACACATTGCAAACCCTAGTAATGAACTCAGTTTTTGGTCAGATTTAGAATTCTTTTCTTTTTATCCTTTTCTTTTTTATGGAAACATAATTGATTATACATATTCGTGGCATACAGAGCTGAATATCAATCCCTGTGTAAAATATACAATGATCAAATCGGGATAATTAACATATTCATCCCTACAAAATGTAATCATTCTTTGTGTCAATTAACTAATTTCTCCCTAACCCCTTCCCTCTTTTGTATTTCTGATTGTGAACCAAGGAATCAAAAGAACCTGAACAAATATGAGTGCTCTGTGGGATAATATGGAGAGAGAAGTTATTGTATACAAGGAGTATTTTAACTATATTTATGGAAGCTTAGCATTCAGGTAGGTATTTCTACTTCCTGTGTATTATCTCCTGAGAATATTCTATTTCCTTTTTATTTGATTACTCTCTAGGTTTAGGTTCTTATTACCTCTCAGCTGGATTACAGAACCAGTGCCTGCCCTCAGCTTTCTGTCCCTAGTATTTTCAAGGGCAGCAACTTTGGATTGATCATCCTGGTCACTGTTTTAATTGCCAGCACTCCCCTATGTAAATGCTGTCAACAGCTCTTCACAGCCTCTTTGAAGAGCTTGTCCCAGCAAAAGCCTGACATTTACAATTCATTCTAGTGCAGAACTTTGTCTGAGCAAGAACTCTCACAAGAAATTGTTTTCCTCACTGTTGCCCATATACAAATGCTCAAACTTCCAGATTTTCTAAACTGCAGCCTTGAGCCGTATTCTCATGGTTTGGTCTTAGCCTTCAGTGGCACTATAATGTCTTGGTCCATAGAGTTTTACCTGGGCTGATTTTTCCTATCTAGTTAAAGAGCAATTTGAAGTTCATTTCTTGCTAAACTTTTGGAGCTAATTTTGAATAAATCTAAAAATGAGTTAACAATGATGCTACACCTCGGTGAGGTGAGCACCAGAAAGTAGAATATGTAAAATTTGTCAAACACAATTAATATATGCCTTTTAGGGCCTAGAAGACTAAATATAAGGAGTCATGTGCAGGTTGGTGAATATTAGAACTAAATTTGTTGCATTTTTAAATAGAGGGGTGCCGAGCTTCATATTTTTAACTTCGTTAAAGCTATTGTGCTACTTTCTTAAAGACAGCTGTTCTTGAACAGGGTAGCAACATGAATTTGAAGAAGTAACATTATTAATCAAGCAGAATATTATATATTGCTAGAATTAGAAGCTCTCTTATTCAAAGAAATGTATGTGCATTAATGACAGAAATCAGTGATTCTCTTTTCCATTTATTTATTTAATTATCCATTTTTGTTATGTATCACTGTCTGTCTTAATCATTTTGATAAGCTGACATCCTGCACTTAATGTTATTTTTCTTTATATGATACTGTGATTAATTTTGTTTCAACACATAATAACAACTTATACTTCCTTATGTAATGTTTCTTCTCCCCTTTTTATCCACAGAAATTTCTTGACTAAGTTTATTGTTGATTGTCATTATTATTTTGGACATAAAACTTCAATGACTATTGTGGATAATAACCATGCTTTTAAAATACCTTCAGTGTTTCTATATTTTTAATCTTCATTTTTGAGGTGAAAGAGTATTGGAAACCACTTTCATACAGGCCTAAGTGACATCTCCTGCCAACATGTCCACTTCCTTCTACCATTCCAACCTCATTTCCTTCTTTAAGAAACATTAAGATTTCAATGGGTTGATCCTGTTTAAGTTCCTAGGTTAAGGGTGCCAGGCACAGTTCTTTTCTTCTCTTAAACGTATCTTTCCCTATTAGACTACAGTCACCAGCTAATTTGAGTAACCTGCTTAAGAGACATAATGCTGACAATTTTAGACCTCTGTAGAAAGATGGAAGATTTAAGGTATCAAATCAATCTCAAGTTTTTATGTATAGGATCACCTGTTCTAATCTGTGTAATTAAGATAATATCTTCTGAGTTATTGGAATTAGACCTCCCTGATGGAACAAAGAAAAGCATGACAACTGAATTATAGAAAAAACATTTCATATGATTGAATATCATGACACTGGGTGAATATTAAATAGTTGCCAGAGAAAAATGTCTGTTATTCACTCCATTAATTTGGATAATAAGGGTAAAAAGAAGTAGTATGTGCTAATAAGTTATCAGTTAGGTATTTGTGTGTATATTTTTTCATATCTGAAACAACTTGTAATATTTAACAATAGAACTCTTCATGGTCATATATTTCAACCTTGATGCTTATTTTATTATTTAGTTCTGAACAGCCCTGAAGGTTAAGTGGTCAACATTGACTGGGAAAAAAAGATATTATTGGTGTTTATTTTATTCTGATTTGATGCTTTAGTTGCCTGTTGTTAAATAATTTAGACACAACGACTTCGTCATAATAAAAATAGAATTACTGGTTTTGTAAAATTAATCCTGTTGTAGTTTTATAATATGATATATACCTAAAATTCATTCCATAAAAATAAATTCCTTTTCCACTACATATATGTGTCTGGCTTAGAAATGTGCTTTACAAGGGTCATTTCATGTTTGGGAACCCTCTGACATTTCACAATATTTTTCACAATTTTTAAAACAATACTACAATGCTAATTCTTCTAAAAAATATTCTTAAATTTGACTGACTAATTGTATATCATTTCCTAAATATGCCTGGCAATACTGAAGAGTACTATTAGCTTTCTTCAAAATTTCTGAATCAATTTAGTATGAGAAAATTGTCTTTCCTGAAGTCATTTTTAAATTAAATTTCTGGCTTGCTTCCCTAGGTGGAGGATGAAGGTGGAAAGCAGTTGGGGGTGTGGCGAAGGGAAACACAATAAATTTAATGCAACTATTACATAGTTTTATGGCAAGTGGTCACCTAAACATGCTTCATTAACACCTTTTGTTCATTCATTTATTCAATAATCATTCTTTTTTATTTTTTTTCCTTTTTGTCTTTTTTCGTGTCCGGCAATGGATCACAACCCTCAGTGTCGTGCCCGTACCGGACCGGGACCGGCAACGGGATCGCAACCCTCGGCTTTGCGCCCGCACCTCGCTCAGCCAGTGAGCGGGAACCGGTCTGTATGTGGGATCCGAACCCTCGGTAGGAGCGCCGCCACGCTCCCAAGTGGCGCATTGTAGCAGTGCGCCACCGGGCCGGCCCGCAATAATCATTCATTTATCAGTCATACTACACTACAATACACTACACATTAGTCATATAAGTTAACTGCCTACTGTTAGCACTTCTTTGTGATTAAAAAGTAAATTAGACATGGCCCTTAAACTAAAAATGCTCACAGTCAAAAGGATTATCTCTTATGTAAGTAAATTGCACATGTAGTATCATTCAGAAAACTAATGAATTTTTTTTACTTCTTCCTGAAATTATTAGCAACTATATTTTGAAAGCATGATATTTGTTGATTTGATGCCTTAGTTGCCTATGGTTAAATAGCTTGATTGTTGTAGAGCAAGGGATATTTCAAAATCAAGGCTGACAAAGATAAGTTATAGAATTTGCAGTGAGGTTTTAAAATCTAGACTGAACTCATTTAGAAAACAGAGACATTTTGATTAGCTTTGTTAAGCAATTTATCCAATGAATAAAATCAAATGAGAACTCTTAGATTTTTAATTTATATTTTAGTTCCAGAAAAATTTCTTATTCAGTACTTGCTTTATATATTAACATGTTTTAAACATAATCAAAAGGCATTTATACCTAAAAATATTACCAATGCCTTGAGAGCATCTACTAATTAATCAGCGTTCCATCTTTTTTTTCAATGGCTCTCATAATTTTCTTTTTTTCTCTTCTTTGGTTGATTTATTTGAGTCATGTTCCAAAAGCTTGTTCATGCTTTGCATCTGGTGAATAGTCTCTTAAAATTTTAATCTATGAACTTCCTCTTTTATTCCTTTATCCTTGCAAATTACTTGCCAAATAAATAGGGTCATTTGATTTGTAGAGTTTTCCTGTACTCTGGATTTTGCTGATTGCATCTTGTGAAGTCATTAATATGTTTCTCTGTGCTTTCTGTAAGTTTTTAGTTAAATGTAGATGCTTGATAAGATTCAGCTTCTAATTTTGTGACAAGAATCCTTCATAGGTGGTCCTGTGACTTCTATCCAGGAGGCATGTACTGTTTGGTTATTTCTCTTTTTGTGACTTTAGGAGCTATTGATAATCATTGTCTAGTTACAGTATTTTATTAGAGTTTAACACAATAGTGATATTCTAACGCAGTCATCCCTTTTGTTTTTATTAGCTGGAATATTTTTATTAAAAAAGCTTTCCTCAGACTATTAATTAACTCTAAGTTACAACTCATAAAGGAATGACACGTTGAATACTTATTTTTTCCCTTTATTAAGTTAGCAAAGGAGAGAGTTGGTTCCTAAGCATACTCCAAATGTCACAAACTATTTTTCCCTAAATATTATTAGGAACTCATGGACTTTAGATTATTTGATTCAATTTAATCCATTGCGACTTTTATTATATTGATGCTCAATTTGGCAGTGGAGTCTTCAATCATTTCCTTTGTTAAAATCCTAGTGGTCTCTGATAGATTCTTTGCTTTCTAGATAGGCCAGATGGTCTTGGCTGTCCTATTCATCTCTGGTCTGAGAACTCAATAAGTTATTTTCCCAAGAAACCCTGGTCTTTTTTTAGTGGGAAATAGTTATTAGAGCCCACAATCTGGATGCAGTACACGACAATTTTTTTTTTTTTCTGTCTTTTCCCGTGTCCGGCAACGGATCGCAACCCTCAGTGTTGCCCCCGTACCGGACCGGGGACCGGCAACGGGATTGC
>NW_007728994.1:0-628 GCF_000696425.1 Galeopterus variegatus | reverse complement strand
CTGCATGTGGGATCCGAACCCTCGGGCGGGAGTGCCGCCGCGCTTCCCAAGTGGCGCACTTGTCCAGTGCGCCACCAGGCCGGCCCGTAGATGACAATTTTTAAACTTAGGTACATTTACTCTAAACATACTAGCAAACATTAATATTTCTGGTGTCCCTCCTGTTCCTAGAATACATTTTTCTATGTGCTTTACTATTTATTTGGTGACATGGGAGTCAATGGATGGGGTACAAAGGATTTTACTGAAGACGACACTTGTCATTTTCAGAACAGAGCACTTAAGAACCAGTGTAAGATTTTCCGTGGGCTATTCTATTGCTGGAAATAGAAACTCTGTGTTTATTCTATGGTGAATCCTTTTTCCACCCAAGTGGCCGTAGAGAACACAACCATCCTCCTGGGTCCTCACTCATCATATTGCACACATGAAAGTTAATCCTTTGATGTTTAAACCTCTGAGATTTTTATTTTTATTTATTTATTTATTTATTTTATTATTTTTATTTTGTCAATATACAATGTAGTTGATTATTATGTCCCATCACCGAAAACTCCCTCCCTCCTCCCTCTCCCCCTCCCACCGAAGTGTGTCCCCTCCATTTGCTTGTTGTAAGAACTTCAAAAAA
>NW_007728993.1:264411-264875 GCF_000696425.1 Galeopterus variegatus | reverse complement strand
TCGTGCCGTTCCCAGGGGATGGGTTCAAGGATGAACCCAGGAAGGAAGGGGGGTGTAGGTCATCACCTAGACCCTCATTTCCCCTAGGCAAAGATGCCTGGAGAAGGAAGGGACCTAGCGCGCTAGGGTTTTGACGGATAGCAGAGGTCCAGGACCCGGTAGGAGGAAGGTTAAAAGGAGTGAGAGAAAGAGAGAGGAATGAGGGCTCAGCCTCCGGGGCCGGGGGAATGTGATTAGGGTGAAAGTTTAAATAATCTACAAGCCTGACAAAAGGAAAAAGGGGGCTTACCTAATGGATGAGCTGGTGGTGGGTGAAGGAAGCCAGCGCCAGAGAAAATAGACAAGGGTGGACCGTCAGTCCCAGGGGAGCACGGAGGAGTCCAAGGAAGGAGTCCCCTGGTGCGGGGTGAACTCCTTCCTGGGTTTCAGCACCAATGAAAGGGCACATAGATGAAGGAAGCACG
>NW_007728993.1:260738-264087 GCF_000696425.1 Galeopterus variegatus | reverse complement strand
AGAACCCGGAAGGGCGCCATATTGCCAGGGAGTGCCTTCCCCCTCCCCCTCTGCTTGAGTGTCCACAGTATCCTTACACAAACAATAATGGAAAGATTGATGAATTGGACTACATTCAAAGGTAGTTCATCAGAAGACACCATGAGAAGAGTGAAGAGGCAAGACACAGAATGAAGACGTTTGCAAGAGATAATCAACAGAGGCCTCATGTCCAGAACATAGACAGAACGCCTAAAAACCAATCATAAAAAGATAGGCAACCCACAAGAAATGGACAAAATTTGCAACAGGCATTTACAAAAAAGGAAGTTTAAATGGCTGATAAAGCTAGCTGGTTAGCTCGGTTGGTTACAGTGTGGTGCTGATAACACCCCATACTGCCAGCCACCAAAAATAAAGGCTGATAAATATATCAAAAGATGCCCAACTTCGCTTAGCCATCAGGGAAGACAAATTAAAACCACAGTGCAACACCACTACATCTCACAGATTTGCTAAAATTAAAAGGTTTGACACAAACTTTGACAAAGATGTAGAACAGAAAATCTCATGCACTGCTGGTCCAAATGTAAATTAGTTTGATGACTTTCAAAAACCGATAGTAACTACAAAGGTGAAAGAAATTCACATCCAATGACCTGTCCATTTTTCTCCTGGGGACATTCTCAACAGAAATGCATACACATACTTCAAAAGGGGCCAGCCCGTGGCTCACTCGGGAGAGTGCGGTGCTGATAACACCAAGGCCCCGGGTTCGGATCCCATATAGGGATGGCCGGTTCGCTCACTGGCTGAGCGTGGTGCTGACAACACCAAGCCAAGGGTTGAGATCCCCTTACCGGTCATCTTTTAAATTTAAAAAAAAAAAAAAAAGAAATCACAACAATTTAAACTTATGGGAAAAAAAGTTTCTATAACTTAAAAATGTGTGGAAATACAATACTTTTCCAAAAAAATTTTATGTGGTACATAAGCAAAACAGAAGACTATTGCTCTTAAGGTAACAGAAAAGAAACTGAGTCAAGGGCCGGCCTGTGGCTCACTCGGTAGAGTGCGGTGTTGATAACACCAAGGCCCCGGGTTCGGATCCCATATAGGGATGGCCGGTTCGCTCACTGGCTGAGCGTGGTGCTGACAACACCAAGCCAAGGGTTGAGATCCCCTTACCGGTCATCTTTAAAAAAAAAAAAAGAAACTGAGTCAAAATGGTGACACCAAATTTAGGGGTCCACAACACCAAGCCAAGGGTTGAGATCCCCTTACCGGTCATCTTTAAAAAAAAAAAAAAGAAACTGAGTCAAAATGGTGACACCAAATTTAGGGGTCCACAGAGCAGGATCCTCAAAACTATGGTTTTTAAAAATACTCAACTCTGGTTATAAAATTTACTATATTGACGAAAACTTCCCAGAAAATTGTTGGTGAAGGTAGAGTATCTCTGGTGATCTTTAAGACTGGCACAAAATTCTGAAAAAATAAATTGTAATGTAAAACAAATGTTAGCCACACATCATTATTAAAAGTATTATAGAATACAAATTCTGGTAGAGTTGGCTGAGAACCTCTCCTCCATCCTCCAGTGGCGGCAGTCTTCCACCCTCCTGAGTTGCTCACCTTCAGACTCCTCGACTCTCTCTTCTACCCCTCCTTACCTCAAATGCTGGGACTTCTGAGGGTTGGGACCCAGGTCCTATTCCCACCCTCTATCACATGACCCTGGCCATTCACACGCTTCAAATGCTGCTGTCTGTCTGTCTGCTGAGGACTGCCAAACCTATGTCCACAGCCTAGACTTGGCATGACCTAGCCACGGTCTACTAAACCACACTGGCCTTGCTGGGCCTCCAATACCCTACACTCCCTCTCATCACTTAGAACAGGTGTTTCCCCACCTGGAATGTTTGTTCCCTACTTTTCTTCCAAGTTCTGCCCCTCCTGGAGGTGAGAAACCACCTCCCTCACCTGCCCCCACCCCCAGCACTCTGTACTGAAATCATCAACAACCCTGAGCTCCTCCAACCTTTCCTGCTACCTTGTGAGCTCACAACATGTTGCTCCCCCTACAGGAGCACTCTTCCCCATGATCTACCTCCACTTATTCTTCAAGCCCACATATCCTCTCCTCCAGGAAGCCCTCCCTGACACCCACCACTCCCAGGCTGGGGCAGGCACTTAGTCTGGGCTTCCACAGCCCACTGTATCTTCCCCATCCCAGCCCAGCCCTGACCAATCAATATCTGGTAACTGATCTGTCTCCTCCAGTGGACTTCAAGCTCCATGAGGGCAGGGCTGTCTCTATCTCCACTATGTTCCCAGTGTCACCCAGCCAGGCCTGGGCACAGAGCTGGCATCAGCTGTGCTAAGGAGCTGAGGCTGGGAGTTCCCTGGAGCCTCCGGTGCCCAGCCCAGGCGGAGGGGCCTTCTGCATGCTCACCCTCTGGATCTTCTCCAACCACTCCTTATTATGGAAGCTGGGGCATGTTGAAACAAAAAATGGAGTTAAATGGAAGTAGAATTTACATTAGATTTGGAAACATGGGTATGTGACTTCACCAAAGTAACACACAGGAGCCGGTAACCTTCTGACCCAGGGTGGGGCCTTTTCCTGCTCTCCAAGGGTGGGTCTTACCTTCTAGAAAGATTTAAAAAGTAATGAAACCAGTATGGGCTGGTCCAGGCAGCTGAAGGAGAGCTTTAGTAACTGCAGGAGTTGACCGTGATTGACACGTGGGAGTGGGGGCTGACATGGACAGTGACCAACGGAGTGAGGGATTGAAGAAAGAAAGGGAATTCCTTTTCTGTAGTCTTTGAGATTTGTAATGAGTCCATAATCATCTACTACTTGGATAACTGAATTTCTATGGAAAAGTTATAATGCAGTGGAGATAATTGCTACACTCGGCACATAACAAGCACCAAGAACAAAATGACAGCAAACCGTAGCTGGCACCCATTGACTGTGAGCCAGGATTTGCCTAAATGCTGTAGAGGCATTAATCATTGGATCCCCTCATCATCCTCTGAGGGAGATGCTAATATATCATGCTGATGAAGAAATGGAGGGAGGTTAGGTTACCTGCCCAAGGTCACACAGTTCCTCAAGGCCAGGGATTTGAACCCAGGTAGCAGAGGAGTAGGAGCAGAAGGTTTAGAGTCTGTTCCTCTTGGGCTCCCCCCCACCCCCTGAGGGTTTTTAATTCCCCTCTGAACCAGCCTCCTCGTCTCCCCCTTTCCCACCCTCCATCCCCAAGCTAAAGCCAAAAGCAGTGACCTCCGAGACTCGGGGCACCCCCTTGTGGAAGCAGCGTGTGCGCAGCAAAGGAAGCCCGTGGGGTGGGGGGAGATCGGA
>NW_007728993.1:251452-259738 GCF_000696425.1 Galeopterus variegatus | reverse complement strand
GGGTGGGGGGCTGGGGTGGACAAGGGGGCCACCAGCCGTATGGAGGGTCCTACCAGGATATGGAAAGGTGGGTGTCGGAGTGGAGTTCACTCATTCATTTCTTCTTTACCACGGCCCAGAGAGACCACTCTGTAGTGGGCAGGTTGCCGGATAGGGGTGGAGCTAAACAGTCACCCCAAACTGAGAGCACACTGGGAAAGGGAGGAAGAGACAGATGAGTGAAGAAACATCACAGAACAGTGGACACTTAGGAGCTGTGCGACCATGGGCTGGTAACTAGCTGTCCTTCAGCCCCAATTTCCTCATCCAAAGATGGTGATGATATGTTAGTACCTCCCTCAAAAGAATTGATGGGGATAGAGTTATGAACCCCATTCACAGATGAGGAAAACTGAGAGGCTGAACACTTGGCCAAAGTCACATAAAGTGGCTGTAGCTATCACAGTGCAGAGTTGAATTCTGGGGACTCCCGACCTCAAACTTGGGCCTCCATATTCCTCTCCATCCCATCCCCCAAAACATTTCCTGTTCCTCTTGAAAGCAAAACCATTCAGCTCACTCCTTTGCTGCCAGACTTCAGCCTCCCTTTCCTAAGACTCTACCCTCCAGCCCTCTTCCTCACCCCTACCTCCACCAACTCCAACCGGCTGATCCACATGTTTTCACCACCCAGGAGAGTTGTGCCTATGTTCAAGAAACCAGTTGCAGAGACTGGTACATTTTCATCCCTCTTAATGGCTACGTCCTCCCCACCAGAAGGCTGTGAGGCGCAGGCACTCCGGAGTGAGGGAAACAGACAAGCCCTGTCCGTGCCCGCACCAGCTCCAAGCTGGGACAAGCCAGTGTGAGACAAACAATCCCAGGTGTGTGGTTTCAAGCTTTTCTGGCTGCCAGTGCAGGATGGATGTGGGAGGCAGGTCCGGAGGCCAGGGCTCTTAGAGGGAACTGGGCTGAACTGTGGCGGGTAGGGGACACAGAGAATGAATCAGAACCCCATGACGCAGGCATTTGAAATGAGGAAATTCTCAACCGGAGGAACATGCAGTGCTGATGGCAAGAGGAAAAGACTGGAAACAACCTAGAGATCAGATCGGTCCCTGGGGAAATGGATGGAGACTTGAAGCCATTCCGTGAAAAACCTTCCAGGAGTTAAAGAATGAACCAGAGCCACATGTATGGATATGAACAAATCTCAAAAACTGAAGAGAAAAAAAAAATCAGTTGCAGAAGAATAGGTACATGCTGTGTGCTGCCTGTGTATAAAGTTTTAAAGCCTGCAAAAGAATACTTTCCCAAATATTGTGTGTGGCTGCACGCATATGCGGTAGGAGAATAAAAAGGTACTTCGGAATATTAACTATAAGATAGTGGTTTCCCCCGGGGAAGGAGGGCAGGATATGATATTTGGGAGCGGACACAAGGGATCCCAATTCAGTCGTGAACATTTTATTTCTCTAAGTAAATGATGGTAAAAATGTTAAGATATTATAAAGATAGGTGTACATACACAATCACAATAATGCCTATAAACCTGTACCTGTATTTGAAATTATTTTTAAAATAACATTTTTTGAGGGGCCGGCCCATGGCTCACTCGGGAGAGTGCGGTGCTGATAACACTAAGGCCACGGGTTCGGATCCCACATAGGGATGGCCGGTTAGCTCACTGGGTGAGCGTGGTGCTGACAACACCAAGTCAAGGGTTAAGATCCCCTTACCGGTCATCTTTAAAAAAAATAAAAAATAAAAAAATAAAATAAGAGGGTGATGGAACCAGATAACAGTTGGATACAGAGGGAGATACAGGAGAGCGAGCACAGCGGTCACCGAGAAAAGCTGCAGTTTTACTCTTCCCAGCCCATGGCTGTTTTCCTGATGTGAATTCGTGGGGGCAGCACCTCATCCTTTTCTACCCCCACCCTCACCCAGCTACAAGAGGTGCTAGATAGGATCAGGAAAAGAGAGGACATGGTAAGGAAATGGGGTGAAGGCATGGGATGAAGTGATGGGATGAAGGGGTGAATGGGGGATAAATGGGGGAATGGATGGGGGTGATGAGAGGGTGGATGGGGGTGATGAGGGGGTGGATGAGGAGGTAGATAAGGTGTATACGAGGAGAAGGCTGAGGGGGTGAGATGAGAGGATGGATTTCTGGATGGACAGGGAAGGGATGTGGCAATGGGATGAGAAGACAGTAGTAGAAGACCAGAGCAAAGGATGGTGCTGCTTTGTGGTCTGTGACCTATTCAAGTCTCTGACGTTATTCTCAGCCAGTAATGCTCTTCAAATCTGGGGAAGTCCAAGGCCTGTGGAAGCAGGAAAGAAGCAAGACTCATCTTGAACTTCCCCTTTGCTCAGTTCTGCATGCTGGTGTGGGGGCGGGGAGCAGCTTTGAAGAAGGAAAAGGAGAGAGACTAAGTTAAGCGAGGCCATGAGGAGAAAGTCAGGGAAAATGGCAGAGTCCGGTAAAGGGAACCAGAGAGCAGTCAGGCTGTAGCTTAGCCCCAGACAGCAAGTCCAGTTCCAGAACAATAGTCTAGGAGGATCCCAAGCCAAAATAACCTCCCCAGCAATTTCCAGAACCCATCCACTGCTCAGCCTGCTGGAATCTCAGGGTTGGCAGCCTCCGAAGAGGTTAAGAAAATCTATGGTAGGAGGCTAGACTCGAAGAGGATCCCCAGCACCAAGAGGCCCAGATCAGAGGGATTCTGATGGGAAGCAACTATGGGGGTGGCAGAGATCAGGCTGTTAGCAGCTGAACAAAAACTGTGGGCACTTCCTGGCCTGGGGTGAGGATTCAATATGGGAGGGAGGCTAGGATCCACCAGGGATGAGTCAGTCACTGCCGAGTCTATCTTGGGAACCTCTGAATCCTTGCTTTATAGACTTGGGAATTTTGTGGGGTGTTTTTGTTTTTGTTTTTACAAAAAGATGACCGGTAAGGGGATCTTAACCCTTGACATGGTGTTGTCAGCACCACGCTCTCCCAAGTGAGCTAACTGGCCATCCCTATATAATAGGGATCCGAACCCTTGGCCTTGGTGTTATCAGCACCACACTCTCCCAAGTGAGTCATGGGTAGGCCCTAGACTTGGGAATTTTGGAACTTTGATTGCTTTTTAGATAAATTTTAGAGATTTGCAAATTGCATTTAAATTGTTTATTCAACAAAATGTTTATTGAGCACCTACTGTGTGTCAGGCCCTGTTCAAGGAACTAAGGATACCACCATGAACAAACCTGAAAACCTGCCTTCATGGAGAAAACACTATGGTAGCGGAAGCAAAATAAAAATGTAAATCAATATATAAGATACTTTCAGGTGGTAACAAGAGGCTATGAAGAAAATGTTTTATGTATTTAACAAATACATCTAGCTCTCTCTCTCTCCCGCCATTTTTGCCATGTGATACCCTGTGTTGCTGTAGAGTCACCACTAAGAACAAGGTCCTCACCAGAAGTGTTCCCTGGACTTTGTACTTCGCAGCCTCTGAAACTGTGCAGGCCTGGTATAGTCTCCTGTCTGGACAGAGTGGGAAGAGTCCAGTGCAGAAAGACATCAGCCCACTAGTGTCTTCACATGGGTTTGGCTTTGGTTATGCAGCACTGGTTGCTTCTGGTGGGATCACTGGCTATGCAAAAGCAGGTAGCATGCTGTCCCTGGCTGGGGTCTCTTCAGGAGGGGGCTGTCTTTTTTTTTTTTTTTTTTTTGACCGATAAGGAGATCGCAACCCTGGGCATGGTGTCGTCTGCACCACGCTCAGCCAGTGAGCGCACCGGCCATCCCTATATAGGATCTGACCCTGCGACCTCAGCGTGCCCAGCGCTGCACTCTCCCGAGTGAGCCACGGGGCCGGCCCAGGAGGGGGCTGTCTTTTGAGCAGGGAACAGAGAATGAGCTAACTAACCTCAATCTCCAGACCAAGCACTTCAGGCAGAGGGCAGGTGCAAAGGCCCTGAAGCTGGCTTGAAGTAGGAGAAACTGGAAGAAGGCCAGTTTGAGTCAAGTATCATGAGCAGAGAATAGATGGGCCAAGACGCTGTCAAATTCAGCAGCCAGTGGACAGATCCTGAAATTTTATTACCAGGGCAGTGGGAAGTCTTGTTCTGAAATTTTTACATTCTTAGGAACTTTTAAGTTGTCTTATCTATAATATCTTGCAATCTTGGTGATCTTTATTTTTTTGACCAGTAAGGGGATCTTAACCCTTAGCTTGGTGTTGTCAGCACCATGCTAAGCGAGTGAACGAACTGGCCATCCCTGTATAGGGATCTGAACGCATGGCCTTGGTGTTATCAGCACCACACTGTTAGCCACGGGCCGGCCCCTCTTGGTGATCTTTAAACATTAGACTCTTAGAACCTTTGCAATCTTGTCATTTTTATCCTAAGCCAGAGCTCTTTGTCTCAACAACATGACCAGGATGCTCCCTGGAGTCTGAGGAATCTTTAACAGTGACAGGATGTGAGAAATTGAGAAGGAGCCTGAGGAAGCTTTCTGGGCTGATGGTAACTTTCTGTATGCTGATAGAGATTTCGGGTTATATAAATGTATGCATTTGTTGAAGCACATCTAATAATATACTTAAAATGTATGCATTTCATTGTATGCAAACTTACTGGGATGGTGGGGGGATTACATGTAAACTAATATTGAATTCTACCTAACGATATGTATTTAGGAGTGAAGTCAGCTTCTGCAACTGACTTTGAAATGCATCAAAATAAATAAATAAGTAAAATGTATTGATGAGGCAAGAAAAATAGATATGTAGGAAAGCAAGGACAGCAATACGTTATTGGTGGAATCTCGGTGGTTGGTATACAGGTGTTCACTGTATGTTTGAAAGTTTTCATAATAAATGTTAAATAAAAATGCAAACAAAGTAACTGTCCTGCTGGAAACTACTCCAAACGGCTTCCCTTTTCACTAAAAATAAAATGCAAAGTCTTTTCCAGGGCCCTGCAAGACGGCTCCTGCATACCTCACTGACCTCGTCTCCTACATTCAATCTTTGATGCAACAAATATTTATTGAGCACCCACTGTGCCAGGCACCGCACTGGATGCTGGGGAGACAGCAGTGAACCAGACTGACAACAATCCCTGCCTGCCTGGACCTGACGTTCGGCCTTCCTCCTCACCAGGCCCATTCCCATTGCACTTCCTGAAATTGTCTTAATTTCAACTTCATTTGCACGTGAATAGCTCAGGAAGGACAGGGCCCTTGTCTGGGTCGCTCATAGCTGCATCCTCAGGTATAGAGCAAAGTCTTGTTTATAGTTAGACCTCAATAATAACTAGTTGAAGAAATATTAGCTAGCATTTATTTAGCACTTGCTATATATGTAACTAGCCCTGTTTTATGGGTTGCTTTTTTTTTTTTTTTTTTTTTTTTTTTGCTGGTGGGTAGGGAACGAACCTTTGACCTTGGGGTTACAAGACTACTATCTAACTAAGCTAACCAGCCAGCCCGACTATGTTTTAAGTTGTCTGCACACGTGTATCTCTTTAAGNAGTTGGAGTTAATATGTTGAATAGATTCCATCAGTAGTAATCATATCCCAGCTTGGACTCAGGAAGAATTAAAAATCTCCAGCTTCCACTATTTTCAATGTATTAAGAAAAATAAGTGCAGCATTTTTACATCTGACATTTTACTTAAAGAAAAAACTACACAACTTGCGGGGGAAGAATTAGTCATTACCATTACAACACCACAGAAGTGGCAAATATGTAACACGAGCTTAATGATACAGTCACACAGTTTAATTCCTGTAAGTTGATGTTATCTCTTCTTCCCCCATCTAGAAGTAAAATCCCAAGGGGTAAAATATTAGGTGTCAACATCAGGGATCCTGAAGTCCCATGACCTGCTCAGAGGAACAGGGTGAAAAAAGTCTCTTTGTGAGACTTAGGATATCTGTTCTTTTGCTCATCTTAGAGCACAGACCTACTTTGAAATTATGTTAAATGAAACATCAATGAAAATAAGATTTACTATAAAAAAACAAACAAATACATTCAAAGCTTACTATATGCTAGGCATTATTATAAGTGCTTAAAAGTATTCACTCATTTAATATTTATATAATACCCAGTTTAATAAATTAAAGCTGGGTCTGGAATGAGGGAGGCAGCTGATTCAGTTTGTGTGGTTTGGGAGGGTCTCTTCAGGAGGGGGCTGTCTTTTTTTTTTTTTTTTTTTTGACCGATAAGGANGGGGATCTTAACCCTTGACTTGGTGTTGTCAGCACCACGCTCAGCCAGTGAGCGAACCGGCCATCCCCATGTGGGATCCGAACCCGGGGCCTTGGTGTTATCAGCACCGCACTCTCCCGAGTGAGCCACGGGCCGGCCCCTACATTCAATCTTTGATGCAACAAATATTTATTGAGCACCCACTGTGCCAGGCACCGCACTGCATGCTGGGGAGACAGCAGTGAACCAGACTGACAACAATCCCTGCCTGCCTGGACCTGACGTTCGGCCTTCCTCCTCACCAGGCCCATTCCCATTGCACTTCCTGAAATTGTCTTAATTTCAACTTCATTTGCACGTGAATAGCTCAGGAAGGACAGGGCCCTTGTCTGGGTCGCTCATAGCTGCATCCTCAGGTATAGAGCAAAGTCTTGTTTATAGTTAGACCTCAATAATAACTAGTTGAAGAAATATTAGCTAGCATTTATTTAGCACTTGCTATATATGTAACTAGCCCTGTTTTATGGGTTGCTTTTTTTTTTTTTTTTTTTTCCTGGCTGCTGGTGGGTAGGGAACGAACCCTTGACCTTGGTGTTACAAGACTACTATCTAACTAAGCTAACCAGCCAGCCCGACTATGTTTTAAGTTGTCTGCACACGTGTATCTCTTTAAGCCTGGAAATTAGCCCCGTTTTACAAAGGAGCTAACAGAAGCTATAAGAAAATAATCTAAGTGATTCATTTTCAGAAATAATTCAGGCCCAGCCCAAAAGTTGTCTGACTGGTCCAGCCCATTGGAGGGGTGGGGGTGGGGGGTGGAGCAGGGATGTCGCTGAATAGATAAAGTTCTCCTTCAGATGACAATGAGTTACCAGCCCTTAATTGTGTACTTCAAATGGATAAAGTTGTCCTTGAGATGGTAATGAGTTAATAGCCCTGTACTGTTCTCTTCATTTCCTAATGCTTCTCCTTCCACAGGGTTTTGGGTGGGCCTTTCTCGCTGGCTTGTCCTGAGCCCTCAGACAAAGAAATTTCCTAAAAGGGGGTCGTAAATTGGGGTACATTTGGACGTCATCCGGAGGATTGTGCACCCGTAGTACTCAGCCAATGAGGACGCGGGGGCAGGGACCCGTGCACTAGGAAATAAATTGCTTGCTACAGCCCTTTTCCACGTGCCTGCCCGTCAGACACCCGAACCTTGCAGGGCCGTAATTAACGTCTCACTTCGCTGTACCTCGTGTCTCCGTGTCCATCCTTTGGCCTTGGCCGGGTGAGGGTGTTTCTCACAAGGCACAGAGGAACTAAACTGTGAATGCAAGTAGTCTGGCTTCAGCCATCTGCTCCTAGCCACTCTACATACCGCCTCTTAAGAAAATGAACGAATGAATTATTCAGTCATTCACATTGGCCTGGGCTCAAGTAGTAGCTTTACCACTTGCCAGCTATGTGACCAGGACCTCAGATTCTTTATCGTTTAAAGGTTAACTCTTCCCTCCTAGTTGGTGAAGATGTGAGATGCTGGAGGAAACTGGCTCAAAATACCACACACGCACCCACGAAAGCACATCCCGATCACAAGGAGGGAGGTAGGAGCCGGGGGAGCTGCGCAGGGTCGCGGCCAGGCGCGGGGTGTGGCCGCCTCCAGGCGGCCAAAGTCTCTGGCTTCCAGGTTCCTGCTGTTTGCCTGTTCCCTACCTGGGGCCCGAGGCACTGTCTCCGCCCCTCGAGCCCCGGGCAAAACTGGGTGACCTGGGAGACACCCCTTCGAGCGTGGGACCCCGACATCAGGCGGCGGCGGTGGTCTGGGAGAAGTCCGAAGGCGGGCAGAGAAGCCTGCCAGCAGGCGGGGGGATGGGCGAGCTGCCCCGCCCCCACCGCCGCCTGATTTCGTTGGGGAGGGAGCTGCCGGCTCCCGCCCTAACTGGCCCAGCCGCGTGGAGCGTCTGGGAGGAGAAGGAGCCGACCTGCAGAGATGGAGGCGACCGGCACCTGGGCGCTGCTTCTGGTGCTGCTTCTGGTGCTGCTGGTGACGCTGGCGCTGCCCGGGACCCGGGGCCGAGGCCACCTGCCCCCCGGGCCCGCGCC
>NW_007728993.1:245873-250752 GCF_000696425.1 Galeopterus variegatus | reverse complement strand
CCCGGGCCCGCGCCGCTGCCGCTGCTGGGAAACCTCCTGCAGCTCCGGCCCGGGAAGCTGTACTGCGGGCTCTTGCAGGTGAGGCGCCGCGGGGATGCCTGGCTATGGGCGGGGGGATCCGGGGTCAAGAGAGGGAGGGGTCCCGGAGTGGCAGGGCAGAGGGGCCCTCGGGAATCTTAGGGAAGAAGCAGGGGCAGGAG
Source organism: Galeopterus variegatus (assembly GCF_000696425.1). Taxonomy (NCBI): domain Eukaryota; kingdom Metazoa; phylum Chordata; class Mammalia; order Dermoptera; family Cynocephalidae; genus Galeopterus; species Galeopterus variegatus. Next base: position 250,552 of record NW_007728993.1, on the reverse strand, counting down.
TCGTTTGTCCCGGCTGAGAAGGGGAGGGTTCTTGGGACAGAGGATCCGGGGGTGGGGGACCAGGGCTAGGAGGGGCAGAGACCTCAGCCCACACAATGCTGGGGAGGTGGTGGGCAGGGACCAAGGCTGAGAGAGAGGGGGGTCCTCAAGCCAGGGAGAAGCTTGTCCCAGGAGGAGAGGTAGCTCGCGAGATACAGGTGAGGTATCCTGAGGGGGGGGGGGGACAAAAGAGAAAAGAGGGAGGGGTCCCGAGGGATTGTGAAGGCAGAGAAGAGGCGGGGTCCCAGGCTGAAGGAATCTGTCTGCAGAGAATCCAGGGGTGGGAGGAGGGGAAGAGCTCACATGTCGGGAGCTGGAAGTTGCTGGGACCGAGGAGAGGAGGACAGCAGGAAAGAAGGTAAGGTGGCCTCAGTTTTGGGGATTGGGGCTCTGGGGGAGAGATGGGGCAGGTGCTCAGTAGTGTCTGCTCCAGAATTTGAGGGTTTAGTAGTGATTGAAAGGGATGGCCGGATATTTGTGGGGCGGGTGTGCTGAGGAATTACAGGAGACCAAAACTGATTCTGGGTTGTCCCAGGGTCAGACAGGAAGTAAGACGGTGGGGACTGGAGGATGTGTTGGGGGAGTGGGGCACTTTGAAGTGGAGACCAGGGAGCCAGGTGCAAAAAGAGAACTGAGCCTCCCAAGGAGGGTATTTCTGCTTGGGGGCATGTGGAGAAGTTCCTGGTAGAAGGAGCAGAAGCCAGACCAGCAATAGGGGCCATGATGGAGACAGCAGCTGGAAGAGGCAGCCGCCGCCCCACAGCACCCACCCCCATCTCCCTCCCTGGCCCCAGCTGAGTAAGAAGTATGGACCAGTGTTCACCGTGCATCTGGGACCCTGGCGGCGTGTGGTGGTCCTGGTTGGGCACGAGGCTGTGCAGGAGGCCCTGGGAGGTCAGGCTGAGGAGTTCAGCGGGCGGGGAACGTTGGCAACGCTGGACCGAACTTTTGATGGCCATGGTGAGTCATGAAGGTATGTGGGGGCTGCTGTAGCCTTCACTCACAGCCTGCCACTGCTTACTGGTATGTGATCTTTGCACATGACTTAGTGCCTCTTTCTCTGCCTCTGTGAGACTGGGTGATAACAGTGCCAACCACATAGGGTTGTACTAAGGATTGAACAAGGACTGGACTTGGACAAAGTAAACACTCATTAGTTACCAGGTCGTAGTGTCAGTGATAACAATCACTGGTCCAGGTGAAGCCCCAAGGGCTCAGGCAGAAGCAGATAGCTTTCGAGGCACTGGGAAATGATGGCAATGGCTCAAAATGTAGAAACTTTTCTCTGTGTTAAGACAGAAAACAGGAGGCCCATGCTGGACGCAGCTGGGAACACAGTAGTGACTGAGACAGTCCCTGTCCTACTCCTGCAGAGAGTCTAGACCCGTGGGAAGACAGACCTGTCATCAGACAGTGACAGCTCAGAGTGGTCATGGACAGCATGGGAGGCACAGGCAGAGGGGTCAGGGCCGGGATGGGGAGGCTCTAGGACTGTAGGAATCCAGAGGAGGTGTCTGACCCAGACTGTTTGGTTGGGGATATCCAGGAAATTTTCCTGGAAGAGAGGACGTCTGAGCTGAGACTGATAGTGGGAATGGTGTCGCAGGCAGAAAGAACAGCAGGTGCCAAAGCATGGAGGTGAAACAAGAAGCATTCATCCACTCAAATGACAGATTTTCACTATGCCTGACCCTGTACTGGGTACTGGGGACACAGATGTAGGTGACTGAGACAGGTGTGATGTCCTCTCTCACTATGGGAGAGGGGATCTTATAATAAGACAATGGAGGGAGGGAAGGGAATCCTAAAATGATAGGTGTGACTTTGAGAGCAGAACACAGGGGACCTGTTCAGGGAAGGCTTCTCAGAGGAGGTCACGGATGAGCTGAGACATGAAGGGTGAGTGCAGTTCTTGGAGCATGGGGGGCAGCTTGAGAGTAATGCGGGCAGAGGGAAAAGACCTAGAAGGAGGGATCATGACACTTCTAAGGAAGTGAGAAAAAGCCAGTGCAGTAGTGGTGGGGTGAGTAAAAAAACTGAGAAGTCAGTGGGAGCCCTGGTCGTGCAGAGCCTGTGAGTCACGCCAGTGCTTGGACTTTCGGTTTTCCTGGGAGCAGTAGATTTTTAGCAGAGTTAGGGAGACTCTATGGTTGCTGTGTGGTGAGGGTAAAACTGAAGGCTGGGAAACCTGGGAGGAGACAGGGCTGGACCAGGGCTAGGCCATGGGATGCGCAGGATGGGGTGGTGGGGAGAAGGATCAGGGGAAGGGTCAGGGGTGGGTCATGGGCTGAGACAGGGAGAGGAGAGAAGCTAGGCCAATTTGGGACAGATTGGCGGGTAGGTAGGGCAGGGGACACCCAGGAGGAGGTGTCCAGGAGGCCACTACAGGCCAGCATTCGACAGGTGGGAACAATAAGCTCAGAGAAGGGAGGTCTCTCTGGAGCAGGTGTCTTGGATAAAGGAGGGAAACAGTGCGGTTCCACCCACCTCCCTCTCTGTTCAGCCTCCTAACTGTGGGGCATGGGAGCCAGAGGCACTCCGTGAATGTTGGTGTGGGTGGATGGGAGGGAGGGAGGAAGAGGAAAGAGGGGTAAAAAGATGGATGGAAGGTGGGAGGAAGGAAGGAATAGTAACTCACCTTGTTTAATTACAGAACAGAAGGAACCTGGCTCATCCCAGCTTCCAACATTTCAGGGGAATGTACCCTCTGACCCAGGGTGGAAGGATAGAGGAACCAGTTTGATTGTGCATTTATTGAGCACCTACTGAGTCCTCATTCCTGGGCTAGGCTGGTATGGTCTCAGGACAGGGCCTGGAGAGTCCCCATCAGGGCACATCACTAGGAGGAAGGGAGTAGTCCTGGGAAATGGGGAGAGGCACTGGTCCCTCCTTGACTCTAGCCTTCTGCCCAGGGGTTTTCTTCTCCAACGGGGAACGGTGGAGGCAGCTGAGGAGATTCACCATGCTTGCTCTGCGGGACCTGGGCATGGGGAAGCGAGAAGGCGAGGAGCTGATCCAGGCAGAGGCCAGGTGTCTGGTGGAGGCATTCCGGGGGACAGAAGGTCAGCAGAGTGGGGACAGCCCAGCGTCCTGGCCCAGTAAGAGGAGGACTCCTACTGTGCCTGGGGGTGCCCCCTGGCCCAGCCCTGGGAATGAGTGGGAGGGGAAGCCTTGGGCTAGGGCTGGGCTGGGGACGCTGTTCACCTCTACCCTCTGTCCTGTTGTCCCTCTAAGGGAGTCACAACGTCTCTTTCCATGTCTCTGGTGCTGTCATCTCACTGTTTCTGGGTTCCACCTCTCTGCCTCTTTTCTTTCTTGCTGTTTTTCTGGCCCTCAGTCTGTCCCTTCTCTCTCTGTCTCTCCCTGTGTCTGTCTCTCTGTCCTTCCTCTCCCTGTCTGTCTGTCTGTCCTCCCTCTCCCTGTCTGTCTGTCTCTCTTCCTATTTGCCTGTATTCTTGTCTGTCTCCTTTCTGTATCTCTCTCTAGCTGGGTCCAGCCCCCACTCTCTCTCACATACACGTGGGTCTGCCCCACCTCGACTCCCCTCTGCCTGGCTCCATCCCAGCCCTCCTCCCTGCCCTCCACTCCCCTAGGATGCCCATTGGACCCATCCCTGCTGCTGGCCCAGGCCACCTCCAACATAGTCTGCTCCCTCATCTTTGGCCTTCGCTTCCCCTATGAGGATGAGGAGTTCCAGACTGTAGTCCGGGCAGCTGCTGGTACCCTGCTAGGGATCAGCTCCCCGTGGGGCCAGGTAAGTGGGTGGGATCATTCTCTAGCCACCTTCTCCAAAGGTTCCTGCCAAGTCCGAGAACCAGATGCCCTTCTCCCCACAGACCTACGAGATGTTCTCCTGGTTCCTGCAGCCCCTGCCAGGCCCCCACACGCAGCTCCTCCACCACGTGGGCACCCTGGCTGCCTTCACTGTCCAGCAGGTGCAGCGGCACCAGGGCAGCCTGGAGACCTCAGGCCCCGCACGCGATGTTGTTGATGCTTTCCTGCTGAAGATGGCACAGGTGGGGGAAGGTTGGGGGAAGGCTGTGGTGTCCCTTTTGAATGGGGCTGGTGGCCTGGATGGCCCTGGCCAGGTGTACCTGGGAATCTGTTGGGTCTCTTTCTCTCTCTGCGTGTCTCATATGGGTGTCTCTGCACAGTGTGCACATCTCTTCTCTGTGTGTCTGTCCGTCTGTCTCTTCTTTCGCTGTATTGTTCTCACTGCCTCTCCCTGCCCCCCGCCTGGAGTGTGTTTGAGTGCCGGGGTCTCTGTGTCTCTTGCATCTCTCCCTCCTACCTCAGCCTTCTGTTCAGACCCCGTGCCCGGGGTTGCGACCAGCAATTCCCGTGATCCCTTCACCCCACCCCCTGCTTCCCTGCCCACACTAGACATATTATGTGGCTTATAATCATTTATTTATGAAACCTTACAATATCAAATTATATGAATAATGTCTACTTCATGAATTATATGGGAACAATTTATTATTATATGAGAAAATTAGAATTAAAGTGACTCCTCAGAGATAATTAGTTTTAAATTGCACAAACTTTGTATTTATGGGGGATATTCAGGGTCACATCCTTTGTTTTTCTTTTTTTTTTTTTTTTTTTTTTTTTTTTTTTTTTTTTTTTTTTTTTTTTTT
>NW_007728993.1:244707-245275 GCF_000696425.1 Galeopterus variegatus | reverse complement strand
GAACTCTTCTTGCAAAACTGAATCTCTCTACCCATTGAACAACTCCCCATTTCTACCTCTCCCCAGTCCTTGACAGTCACCTTTCTACTTTCTATCTCTATAAGTTTGACCACTCTAAGTGGACCCATGCAGTATTCGTCCTTTTGTGACTGGCCTATTTCACGTAGCATAATGTCCTCCAGATTCATCCACGTTATAGCAAGTGACAGGATTTCCTTCCTTTTTAAGTCTGAATAGTACTTGTTCATCCATCCGTGGATACTTGGCTATTGTGCATAATGCTGCTATGAACACGGGTGTGCATATATCTCTTTGAGACCCTGCTTTCAATTCTTTTGGGTGTATCCCCAAAAGAGGAATTGTTGAATCACATGGTAATTCTATTTTTAATTTTTTGAGGAACTGCTGTACTGATTTCCACAGAAGCTGCACCGTTTTACATTTCTGCTAACACTGCACACAGGTTCCAGTGTCTCCATGTCTCCACGTTTACCAGCCTCATTATATTCTGTTTTTTTTTTTTCCTTTTTGTCTTTTTTACTGACCGGTAACGGGATCGCAACCCTCG
>NW_007728993.1:238689-243734 GCF_000696425.1 Galeopterus variegatus | reverse complement strand
GGAGCGCCGCTGCACTCCCAAGCGGCGCACTCTCCAGTGCACCACCGGGCCGGCCCTATATTCTGGTTTTGATAATAGCCATTCTCTTTAACATTTTAAAACATTTCAACCAGAGAAAACTAATATCAGGAGCCCGCTTCCCAACCTTCCCAAACATTTATTTCAACTCCCCAACAAAGCTTTCATTTGCTGTGCTATACCCCAAGGTAGGCCTGGCTGCCCTGGACTTCCCGCAGCCTGTGTTCTTTGAGCCCCTCTGCCTGGTTTCTTCCAGGAGGAACAAGACCCAAACACAGAATTCACTGAGAAGAACTTGCTGATGACAGTCATTTATCTGCTGTTTGCTGGGACAATGACAGTCAGCGCCACACTCCGCTATGCCCTCTTGCTCCTGCTGAAATATCCTCAGGTCCAAAGTGAGAGCCTTTTCCACCAGCCAGGCCCTGGGAACAGAGGGGAGGGTTCAAGGGGGAAGAATGTGCAGGCAAAGCAGAGAGGCTGAGCCAGATCCTGGAGGTGAGAATGAGTGTGGCATTTGGGGAGTCTGAGGAGCCAGAAGTTGGGGAGCTGCTGATTGTAGTATGAGGTGTAGTGAGAGACAAGGCAGGAGACATCTGCAGTGCCTGGTCACTTTGGTAGTACATCGTGTGCCTTATCCTGGGCCCTGGGGAGCCATGGGAGGACTTTGAGCCGGGGAGGGCAGGATTTTATTCGCATTTTAGAAAAATCCTTTGGGCTGAGGATGCCACGAGCCCAAGGAGAAGGACAAAGTTGAGACAGGCTGTGGGGAGGAAAGAAGTGGGTTAGGCAGGTTGTAGAAAATGACGAGGGAGGGAGGTGTCCAGGGACATCCCCAGGTCACTGGCCAGAAAATTGGGGGACTGGGACCACCCTGAGATGGGGACAGGAGGGATAAGGAGCTGGTTTCAGGTAAGATGCTGAGGCCAGTGTGGAACAATTTGAGTGTGGGGCCTGAAGCCACCCAGGAGAGGGATCCAGAAGGCCACAAGACACCCAGGTCAGGACAAGAGATTAAAAATTAGGGTCACAGAGTGCGCAGTACTCTGGAACTGAAGCTGCAACAGTGAGGGAGGGTGCATGGATTAAGAGGCAGGGCTGGAAGGACCCCCAAGGAACTCCTCCTGCGTTTGAGGGCCAGGCAGCCAGAGTGGTGGGATGACCTCGGAAGATGGGTCTTAGCGGCCTGGTGGCATTGGTGAAGTGGAGTCAGCTGTGATTTTGGGCAAGTGACTTGGCTTCTCTGTGCCTCAGTTTCCTCATGGGAAATGGGGATAGAGAACGGTACACGGGGTTGTTGTGGGAATTAAGAAAGGATAGATGTAATCCCCAGCACACAGGAAGTATGAGCTCTGGGCTTAGCAAAGGCCAGGGGATTGTTCCTTCCTGCCAGACTCACCCCAAACCATGGCTTTCCAAGAAGATGGAGCTTCGGAGAGGAGGATCACAGGGCCCCACCCCACCTCTGACGCTCAACCCTCCTCTTGCACGCAGAGTGTGTGCAGGAGGAGCTGACGCGGGAGCTGGGGGCCAGCTGGGCACCAGGTTGGCTTTCCAAGAAGATGGAGCTTCGGAGAGGAGGATCACAGGGCCCCACCCCACCTCTGACTGTCAACCCTCCTCTTGCACGCAGAGTGTGTGCAGGAGGAGCTGACGCGGGAGCTGGGGGCCAGCTGGGCACCAGGTCTGGGGGACCGTGCCCGCCTCCCTTACACAGACGCGGTTCTGCACGAGGCACAGCGGCTGCTGGCGCTGGTGCCCATGGGAATACCTCGTGCCCTCACGAAGACCACCTGCTTCCGAGGGTACACCCTGCCCCAGGTGAGTATTCTGGACGGCCACAAGGTTGTCGCTGCCTTGGGGCCTGAGTCGGTTGCTATTAGGGTCTCTGACTTTTTCTTGATCTTAGTGTCTGTCTCTATATCTATTCTCCCTCCCTCCGATCTTCCTCCTCCTCTCTCTCTGACATCTCCCTCTCATTGTCTCTCTGCATCTCTTACTGTTTCTTTATTCGTTTCTCATGCCCTTTGACTATCTCTGGGCCTAAGTTTCCCCAACAGATATCCTAATTCTACCTCCTTCAAGGTGACTGGGAAAATCATATGAGGTGACACACAGGGAAGCAATTTCAGAAATGAAAAACCCAAGTTCAGCTCTAACAGAGGCTGTCCTCGCCCTTATCCCCTGCTGCAGGCACACACTCAGGCTGGCGTGCTCTTTCCTCATCTCTCTGCCCTTCCCTCTCCCTCTCCCTCTCCCCCTCCCGCTCCCCCTTTTCTTGGGAGTGCAGGGAGAGCAGTTCAGACCAAGAACCACCAGGGGGCGATGTCTCCCCAGAAACCTGAGATGGCTTAATGCAAACTGCTCCCTCTAGCTTCATTGTAAAATCAAACCCCTGGCATTTGGAATCTGGCCCTGTTGATTTCTATCTGGGACTTCGCACAAATCACTTCATCCTCTAAACCTCAATATACCCCTCTTCTAAATTGGGAACAATAATAGTATCAACTTGGACTTGTAAGATAATGCTTGTAAAACACCAACTCAGCTCTCAGTGGTGGTGGGGAGGGGGGTATGTACATGGCAACAGCAATGTAATAATAATAACGGATATCAGTGTTTGAGAACCTGCTGTCTGCCAGGTATTACTCTGAACGCTTTACATATATATTATGTAATCTTCAAAGCAACCCTATACAAATATGCCCATTTTACAGATGAGGAAACAGAGCTTGAAATGTTAGAAGACTTGCCAAGGTCACCCAGCCTGTAAGCAATGGAGGCAGGATTTGAACCCAGAACCTATGTTTTAACCACTACTATCTGCCTTTCTCTTATTTTAACAGCAGTAACACGGCCCTATCTTTTCTTGGAGCCCTACTCACCTTCTCAACTCAGATGCCCATTAGCCAGAGTCCCTCGCAAAGAATGTCTTGCCCCTTTCCTCACACTCCACCACCTACCTTCACCCTCACCACACAGCCCCGGGAACGTGGTAGCTCTGATCTTGGCTGAAGGGGCTGCCACTCTCCCTGAACCTGGGCAGGGGACCCTTCATGGACAGCCCTCACCATCCACCTGCCCTGGACCACAGCAGCAAGAAGCTGGACTCTGAGACATTCAGCAAAAAGGTGGCTTAGGACAGCCACAGCTGAATCACAACATAAAATGTAAAAATAACAAGTTCTGCTGTATCCAAATGGTTACCTTGGGCAACTTGCCCAAGTTCTCTGGACGTCAGTTTCCCGCTCTTCGAAATGGAGATAATATTTGTACCTGTCTCCTAGGCTTATTCAGAAGATTCACTGAGCTCTGTGTGTGAATGTAATATATGTGATATGTGCATTTGTCACATATGACATTATACATAGAAAGTGCCCAGCCCCTAGTAAGCACTTTATAAATGTTGGTGTCATTATGTCTTGTGAACTGGTGTTCCTGGCACTCCAGACTTGTGCTCCACACTCGGAACTGAACAGCCTGGTGTGGTGAGGAATTTGTAGTTTTACTATTATTTCCCCTCAGGGCACCGAGGTCTTCCCCCTCCTTGGCTCCGTCCTGCATGACCCCAAGGTCTTTGAGCAGCCAGAGGAGTTCAACCCAGGCCGTTTCCTGGATGCAGATGGAAGGTTCAAGAAGCATGAGGCATTCCTGCCCTTCTCCTTAGGTATCTGCTGGGTCCTAAGGTATAACCAGCAGGCCCTGGCTGCTCTGGGCGTCTGTGCCAGCTGGGGGCACGCTCCTCGCACCCTGGGCTCATTGTTGGCTCTCCCTGCCGTCCTTTCTGAGGGCCAGTCCTGTTTCCTTCTCTTCACCAGGTAAGCGTGTCTGCCTTGGGGAGGGCCTGGCGCGAGCGGAGCTCTTCCTCCTCTTCACTGCCATCCTGCACGCCTTCTCCCTGGAAAGCTCATGCCCGCCAGGGACCCTGAGCCTCCAGCCAGCTGTCAGTGGCCTTTTCAACATCCCCCCAGCCTTCCTGCTGCAGTTCCGGCCCCGCTGACCTCCACCCCACAGGTGAAGGAGGGAGCCTTGGGAGGTGGTGGCCACCTAGGTGCCTCTAGCCTCAATAGTAGGCACGGACAGGGTTGTGTCTCCAGAGCCACAAGTCTACACCATAGTCACCCCTTTCCAAGCACCCAGTCCACAAATTCTCCCAAATAGTAACATGTCCTGGTCTGCCATTGTGTACATAGACCTTGGCCACATGAGGACCCTCAGTACAGAGGATCACCTACCCCCCATCCCTGCTTAAGTAACCATGTTGAAAGGCCCTGGCTCCCCATTCCCACACACACACACTAATTCACAGTGTCAAAGTCCCTGTTAGACCTAGTGGAAAGGGCTAAACAACCAAGTAGGGGTCAGATTCTAATGCCCAGTGTCAGGGAAAAGGCCAGATCTGACATCCTTGTAACTTAACGTTTCCCATTTTGCAATAAAAGTTTGTTTCTGGTCCTGTGGCAGGGCCTAGTGTATGTGTGTGACTGAGTCAGTCATTGTGAGTAAGGGGTGGGGATGGGGGAGTCCACCTCTCCCCCGAGGCTGGGCGGCAGCTGAAAAACATGGCCACCACCCACCCTGACTGTTGACATCAGTACCAGATGTGGAGCCCGGGGTGAGTGGTGTACGGAGCTGGGAACCGTCCTGCTGCAGACCTGGGGGGGCCTCGTGCAGGGAAAGCCTGAAGCCTGTAGATCAGTCTGAAAGGAGGCACTTAAACACAGGCACTCTTGCATAAACGCAGCCCCTAACCTCTTGCCTTCTCTCCACTAGGAAACCAGCGGCATCTTTTTATTTCTTAATTATCTAGTAAGGAAGTTTTCAAACATATGCAGAAGTAAAATAATACAACGAACCCTCTAGTGTCCACCACTTAGTCTCATTTAATAACCACTGACTCTGCTATTTTTATTTCATGTATCTCACGATTATTTTAAAGCAAATCCCAGAAAATAATTGAAAACGCATTTCTTTTTTTTTTTTTTTAAATGACCGGTAAGGGGATCTTAACCCTTGGCTTGGTGTTG
>NW_007728993.1:236797-237901 GCF_000696425.1 Galeopterus variegatus | reverse complement strand
GAACCCGTGGCCTTGGTGTTATCAGCACCACACTCTCCCAAGTGAGCCACGGGCTGGCACCGAAAACGCATTTCTAAGAGTCACATTTCCCCCCCAACGTTTTATTATGAGTGTTCAAACATGTAACAAACTTGAGGGACTTGGATGGGGAGCTCCCATGTGCCACCTCCCAGGTTCTCCCATCGCATTTTGCTACACTGCTTTATAACATTTCTACCCACCTGTACATCCAGCTCGGGCTTTGTTTTTTAAAGGCATCTCCAAGTAAACTACAGACATCAGTCCATCTAAAACCCTGCAAGGGGCCGGCCCGTGGCTCACTCGGGAGAGTGCGGTGCTAGTAACACCAAGGGCACAGGTTCGGATCCTATATAGGGATGGCTGATTAGCTCACTCGGTAGAGCGTGGTGCTGACAACACCAAGTCAAGGGTTAAGATCCCCTTACCGGNAGTGAGTCACAGGCTGGCCCAAAGCCTTAATAAATTTAAAGGAAATAAGAAATGTGAAAAATTCTGAAACTTAATAGGAACCAAATACATGCTAAATTCTTCGATTTAACATTATTACGATATTTTATATGTCAGTATAAGATGAAGTTTAAGGTTTTCTCCTTTTAAAATTAAGGCAGTGACATGCTTTCCTTTGCACTATAAATTCACATTCAGAGAAATTTGTAATTGGAAATATCAGCAAACTAATTTATTTAAAGAGGCACGGACCTAGCACTGCGTCTATATAAAGCTGACATCCGGATGATTTCAGTGGCAAGTAAAATATAAACTCAAAATGGCTTTAACAATAGAGAAGAATTACTGGACCCCAAAGTGAAAATACTTAGAATTAGTGTGGTCTTCAGATATTTTTGTGTGTGGTTGTATTAGTCAATTTCTGTTGCTTATAACAAAACACCTGGAACTGGGTATATTAAAAAAATGAAATTGTTGATGGGTGGGAGGGGTGAGGAAGGAATTGGTAAAGGGACACAAAAATCAACTACATTGTATGTTGATTTTTTTTTAAAATGTACCATTAAATTAAAAACAATAAATGAAATACATTTATTGCTTACAGTTTCAGAGGCTGGGAAGTCCACATGGTGACAT
>NW_007728993.1:234251-235618 GCF_000696425.1 Galeopterus variegatus | reverse complement strand
GAAATATCAGCAAACTAATTTATTTAAAGAGGCACGGACCTAGCACTGCGTCTATATAAAGTTGACATCCGGATGATTTCAGTGGCAAGTAAAATATAAACTCAAAATGGCTTTAACAATAGAGAAGAATTACTGGACGCCAAAGTGAAAATACTTAGAATTAGCGTGGTCTTCAGATATTTTTGTGTGTGTGGTTGTATTAGTCAATTTCTGTTGCTTATAACAAAACACCTGGAACTGGGTATATTAAAAAAATGAAATTGTTGATGGATGGGAGGGGGGAGGGAGGAATTGGTAAAGGGACACAAAAATTAACTACATTGTATGTTGATTTTTTTTTTAAATGTACCATAAAATAAAAAATAAATAAATGAAATACATTTATTGCTTACAGTTTCAGAGGCTGGGAAGTCCACATGGTGACATCCTTTGGTGGTGGCTTTATACAATGCAGGGGTCTCACATGGTAGAAAATGGTGAATCAGAAAGAGACTAACTTCTCATGTGCTCTTTTAAAGCCCTCAGAACCATGCCCCTGATCACCGTGTTTAATCCATTCACTAGGCATGGTCTTTAGAATCTAATCACCTCTTCAAGACCCCACCTTTCAATTATCATAATAGGATTTCCCACCCTCAACAGTTAAACAGTGGAGATTAAGCCTCATGAGGTTGGGGAGGAGCATCTAATCTACAGCAGTGGTAAAATATGCATAATATTTACCATTTGTAAACATAAAATAATTCAGTAGCATTAAATACATTCGCCATGGGCCGACCCGTGGCTCACTCGGGAGAGTGTGGTGCTGATAACACCAAGGCCACAGGTTCNATCAGAATCCAAATTTTGTTTGAAATGTCTTTTGTTGTTTTTTTGACGGTCAGTACAGGGATCGAACCCTGGACCTTGGTGTTAACATCACCACACTCTAGCCAACTGAGTTAACTGGCCAGCCCTGAAATGTCTTTTAGTTTTTCAAAATCTGTAACTTCCCCATCCTTCTGTATGCCATTTATTTCTTGAATAAACTGGATTATTTGCCCTGTACAATTTTCCATATTCTGGATTTGGCTGGCAGCATCTTTGTGGTGGTGTTCAAGATGTCCTTCTGTGCCCAGGGTCTCCTATAAGCTGGGAATTAGGTCAGATTTGGGCTCATTCCAGCAAGAGCTCCTCACTGGAGGTGCTGGGGCCCTTGTTGCATCACATCACAAAAGCTAATGGTCCCATGTTTCGTGACACTGAAGACAGGTGAGTCCAAAAAAAAAAAAAGTGATTACAGTGATGGTCGCACAACTCTATAAATTTTCTAAAAATCACTGAGTTGTACGCCTACAGTTGTTTATGGCATCTACATTATACCCAAT
>NW_007728993.1:227596-233613 GCF_000696425.1 Galeopterus variegatus | reverse complement strand
GGAGGTGCTGGGGCCCTTGTTGCATCACATCACAAAAGCTAATGGTCCCATGTTTCGTGACTCTGAAGGTGGGTGAGTCCAAAAAAAAAAAAAAAAAAGTGATTACAGTGATGGTCGCACAACTCTATAAATTTTCTAAAAATCACTGAGTTGTACGCCTACAGTTGTTTATGGCATCTACATTATACCCAATGAATCTGTAAAAAAAAAAAAGAGAGAGAGAGATTGGTAGATCCAGGTGCTGATCCCTCTGTTAGAAAGTCTCCTGTCAACCTTTCACTTACTGGTCTTAGCAGACGGATCCTTTAAAACCAGATCAAATTATTGTCTGTCCTGCTCAAAGCCCGTCAGTGGCTCCCATTATTGTTAGAATAAAGGCCAAAGTCCTCACCAGGCCAAGGCCCTCCCACCCCCGCTTCCTCACACCCGCTCCCATCCATTCCAGCCACAAACGGGCTTCCTCGAAGTTCTTCACCACGCCCAGCGCATGCCTGCCTCTACGCCTTTGCACTGGCCGTTCTCTCTATCCGGAACGCTCTTCCTTACATGGCTTACTTGCTAATTCACTTCAAATCTCAATTATAACCTCAGAGAGGTCTTCTGAGCCATCCTTTCTAAAATAGCACCTCCACCTCTTGCTATCCCCTCTCCTGCTTTATTTTTCTTCACTGCCTGTCTTGCATCCAGCTAAATACTTAGGTAACTTGTTTCTCTTCCCCTTAGAATGGGAGCTCAACTAGGACACAGACTTGTCTTGCCGACTATAGAAGCCCCAGCCCGCTCCCTAGCACAGGATTTTTTTTTAAAGATGACCGGCAAGGGGATCTCAACCCTTGACTTAGCACCACGCTCTCCGCAGTGAGCTAACTGGCCATCCCTATACAGGGATCCGAACCCGTGGCCTTGGTGTTATCAGCACCACACTCTCCCGAGTGAGCCACGGGCTGGCCCTCTATCTAAAGGGATCCGAACCCGTGGCCTTGGTGTTATCAGCACCACACTCTCCCGAGTGAGCCTCGGGCTGGCCCTCTATCTACCTGTCTTATTTTTTAAAAGGCATTTCAAAGTAAATTGTAGACACAATGGAGGAGTTCAGCAGATAGTACTTGAGCGAATAAATTCACAGGTTCAAGTGGGCCATGCATCCAGCTGGGTCCACTGAACCCTAGGTGGGGAGGAACCCCAATGTATCTAAGTAAGAGAGCAGACCTTTGCATATATTTGCACTCCCCCAAAATGCCATGATTATAATTGTCCCCTCTCTTGCAGACCTCTTATAGGGTAGTGGGGATGCAGCAGGAACCAGGATATACCACACCCAGTCCGTGCCCTCCCAGAGCCCACAGACCAGCGGGAGGAGACAGACAGGAGACATTATTATACCAATAAATATATAATGACAACTCATGCAAAGTGTTGCTAAAGCAAAGGACAGGGTGTTGGGAGTGAACAACGTGGGGACCTAGATTAGCCAGGGAGAGACCAGGCAGTGATGCAATGAAGGGGGACAATAGAGACAGGGCTGAGGAGTGTGTAGGAGATGGGGAAAAGGGTTGCAGGAACATGTGCCAACCACGAGGAGGATCTTTGGGTGAGGAAGGGCAAGAAGCCTGGTGGGGGGTAAGGGAGGGTCAAGAGGGCATGAGGGAGTCCTTGTAGGCCTTGGGAAAGAGTTTGGGGTTTTGTCTGAAAGGTTTGCAATAGGGGAGGGAAAGGGTTTGATTTGGGATTAAGAAACATCCCTCTGAGTGCTGAATGGGAGACAGGTTGGAGGGAGCATGTAGAGAGGCTGGCGGCCCAGGGAGGAGGCCAGAGCTGGGGTCCAGGCAGGATATGTGGGGCTGGGCCAGGGCAAGGTTGTGAGGGGAGAATCTGAATCCTCCACGGAACTTGGTAATGAACTGCAGGGTGTGGGGTGTCCAGGAGAACCCCAAGGCTCAGGCTGGAGTGGCAGGATGGATGTTGGGGCCATTTCTGAAACGGGACACAAATGCCGAAACAGCCCGTGGAGGCTAATGGTGAAGGGCCTTGAGTGGCCAGTGAGGAGCTGGCAGCTCACCCTGAGGGCGGTGGGGAGCCACAGTAAGCAGGGCCGGGACAGGCTCAGACTGAGTTTCGGAAACATCCCTCTGGTTGCTAAATGGGAGATAGGTTGGTGGAAGCGAGAGTGGAGGCAGGATGGGGCTGAGAGAAGGGACAGGCGGGAGAGACATCAGGAGGCCAAACAGACAGGACTCTGAGCTGTAGGGGCACCAATATCCAAGCAGAAACGGCCCAGAGCAGAGGAATGGACGCCCAACCCCCTGCTGCACAGACACCCAGGCATGCAGAGACCCCCCATGTGCAAAACACGCAGGGGCACAGAAATGGACATGCAGCAGAACCAACACACTGGCACCAGATCTGCAAGGAGCAGGATAGAGGATCTCTCCAGAGGCAGAGGGCAGCACACGCGCACAGGAGACACAGAGACGAGATGGGAAATTTCACAGGCACCTTGCCAGCTGCCAGCACCACTCACAAGGAACCACACGTTCTTTGACCTAGATCATCCTCCCACTAGCTTGCTGAACAGATTCTATTCCTATTCCCATCTTACAGATGGACAAACTGAGGCCAGCAGTCCAGTCACTTGCCCATGGTCACATGGTTAGTGGTAGAGCTGGGATCTCAACTCAATCTTTTGGGCACCCCCATGGGTGCCCATATGCTGGTGTCCTATTTCTGCGTCCCTGTGGGTTCTAGCGTGTCTGAGGATCCTTCGTGAGTATCCCCCGTGGATGTCCACCTAGCGGTGTCTTCCCGTTTCTGAGGTTTCCCCAGGAGTCGAGCTCCCGACCCAGCTTGTCTGAGTGTGTCTGTGGGCCGGCAGCATGCCCCTGCCTGTCTCGGTCTCTCTGCGTGTCTCTGCCTGTCCCAGTCTCTGTGTGTCAACAACTCTGAGTGTATGTGTGTGAGTGTGTGTCCTTGTCCCAGGAGCCGTGAGTGTGAGGGGGAGTGAAGGGCCAAGGAGGCCTGGTTGGGGCTGGGCTGGGGGTGGAGCCGGGGAGGGGGATGTCTCGGGCTGAGAGGGGAGTGGAGATCTGGAGGAATGTTTACCAGACACGGAGAGAGCCCAGAGGGACAGCGCCTAGAGCCCAGAGAGAGGGACGCACAGCCTCTCTGCCTCCCCGGCCCAGGATCAGGGGTGCAGACACCAGGGTCCCCTTCCCCTTCCTCAGCCTCCTTCCAAGGCCCCTTTAAGACAGGGCTGGTCCTCTCCTCTCAGAGTTAACCCCTCACTGTCCAAGTGGCCCCCTGGGCTCCGGCCTGGTGGGCGGAGGCAGGGGGGAGCCAGGGGCGGGGAAAGGGTGGCCCGAAGTCCGGGAGGGAGAGAAGGCGGCTGTGGGGCAGAGCCGGCCCAGGGCCCTCACTCGCCTCCCCCGCTGTGCCAGGAGGGCAAGCCAAATCTGGGTAGCCCTGAGCTGGGGGGAGGGCCGGGGACAGCCCGGCCCTGCCCCCTCCCCCGCGGGTGCCCAGCAACTTCTGAGGAAAGTTGGGCACTGATTGCGTGGTGTGTGGTGGTGCCCTGAGGATGGATAGGATCCCGCTGGCCTGGTGCTGGGCGCTGTGTTGCTGGGGGTTCGCGGCCCCGAAGGGTGAGTGATGGGGGCTTGCTGGGGCAGGAGGGAGAGGAGGCGGAGGATGGATGGCAGGTGGGGGGAGGTCTGGGCTGGTTTAGGGAGTTTCCTTGGGACTACAGAAAGGAGAGAGAGAGACAGAGAGAGACAGAGACATCCCAAGAGAGGTAGAGGCAGAGAAAGAGACTCTGAGAGAGGAACAGAAGGACAAGAAACAGAAAGTGGGAGGGTCAGAGACGAAGAGAGGGACACAGGGAGGGACAGACGGATGAGGAGAAGCTGAGGGATGGGGTGGGGGATGGACTTTAGTCAAGGGGCCCCGGGGAGAGGAGCTGAGCTGGGGGTGGCAGGGAAGGAAGGAATCTTCCCGAAAGGAGCACTTAGGCAGGGGGATGAGGAGGCATCTGGAGTCCAAGGCAAAACCCTTGCCACTGTCAACCCCCTCCCCAGTGCTTGTCACTGCCTCACCACTGTCTGCTCCACCTCTGGGGAGGAGAGTCTCTGTCTTTGTCTCTCTGTCTCTGCCGCCAGCTCTACCATCTCTGAGGGTCTCCCTTTCTCTCTCTCTTCTCGTCTCTGTCTTCCTCTCTCCCTGTTCACTGCATCTCTCTCTCTCTCCTCAGGCCCCCTCTCTGACTCTCCCTCCCGCCCCTGCGATCCCCTCTTGAGGGGTGTTTTTCTGTTCATCTTCTCTGTCTCTCTCTAACCCTGTTCCTCTCTTTCTCCCCACGCCTGATTTTCCCCGGCTTCTCTGGTGTCTGTCTCTCTGTCTCTGTCTCACTCTCCTCCCCTTTCCTTCCCCTCCATCCACCAGCCAGATTTGTTAAGTCCCTAGAGACCTTAAGAGAGGGCAGACAGGGCAGGGGCTGGTCCTGCCAAGCAACCAGGGCGTGGGAGGCTGCCAGATTTGGGGCCAACTTCCCAACGGACGCTGGACGCTGGACCCCAGTCCCCTGGGAAGGCTCCCATCCTCCCTTCAAAGCCTCCACCCTCCGCGCTCCCCCACCTGAGGTCACTCTACAACTATGTGGGCCTAAGGGCCTGGTGGGGTCCTGGCAGGGACATGATGGAGCCAAGGAGCCAGAGGGAAGTGGGAGCTCCTAAACCCATCCTTCTCCGTCTCCCCTGTAGGTGCATGGGCTGAGGCAGACCCCTTTGTGGGGAGCCCAGGGAACATCACCGGTGCCCGGGGACGCATGGGGACCCTTCGGTGTGAGCTCCAGTTGCAGGGGGAGCCCCCTGAGGTGATCTGGCTCCGGGATGGACAGATCCTGGAGCTGGCAGACAGCACCCAGACCCAGGTGCCCCTGGGTGAAGACGGGCAGGATGACTGGAAGGTGGTCAGCGAACTCAGGTGTCCAGCCTCTCCCTGACCAGCCACAACCCTAAGCCCCTCTTATCCCTGCACCGCCCCCCACCTCCATCACGTGGTGGGTTAGAAGTCATGGGTCAAGAGCTCCACCTGGGTTAGAATCCCAGCTTGCCCACTTGCTAGCTGTGTGGCTTTGAGCATGTGACGGAACCTCTGGGTTTCGCTTTCCTCTTCTGTAAAATGAGTTAATAATAGTACCTACTTCGTAATGCTTATGAGCTTCCAGTCCAGATCCCCCTCTTTCAGTTCTGATTACCCCCTCCCAGTGTCCAGCTCTGACCTCGAATCTCTCTGTCCCTTTTCTTGCCCTGTCAGAATCTTGTCCCTGCAGCTTTCGGACGAGGGACGGTACCAGTGTGCAGTGTTTCTGGGAGGACAGACCTTTGTGTCCCAGCCTGGCTATGTAGGGTTGGAGGGTGAGTTCTGGGGTCAGAGGTCCTAAGGAGTCAGAGGACAGGGGAAGTTCATAAGTCATGAGAAGTCAGGAGTCCTGAGGGGTCGGATGGTACTGGAGGATCCAGGGTATCTGCAAAGGACATACAACCTAGGAATGTCAGAAATCTTGGGGGAGGGGGTGTCAGGAAGCTGGGATCCATAAATTATGGGGGGAAGGCCCGGAGATTATATGTCCTGGGGGAGAAGACACCTTGGGGATTGTTGGACGTCCTGGGGGTCAGACATGTTTGGGTTAGGACATTCTGGGGATCATAAAAGGGGTCAGAGGCACATGACTTAAACCTTCCCCCCACCCCCACCCCTAGGGGCCTCACCTTGCTCGTCCGTAAAATGAGATGAGGAGTCAGACATTCTGGAAAAGAGACATGAGGGGCTGATATCTTGGGGGTCAGACATTAAGGGGGACTCATATATTAGGATCATGTGTCCTGGAAATAGAGGCCTGAGAGACTAGACATCTGAAGGAGGCTCAGGTATCCCTGGGAGATCAGACATGGGGGTAGGAGAGGTTTGGTGACCAAAGTCTCCAGCATCCTAGAGGTGGGTTAGTCACCTGGGGTGCTCAGAGG
>NW_007728993.1:225187-226953 GCF_000696425.1 Galeopterus variegatus | reverse complement strand
TAGACATCTGAAGGAGGCTCAGGTATCCCTGGGAGATCAGACATGGGGGTAGGAGAGGTTTGGTGACCAAAGTCTCCAGCATCCTAGAGGTGGGTTAGTCACCTGGGGTGCTCAGAGGGACCCCAGCCTTTACCACCACCACCACCACCACCACCCCAGGCCTGCCTTATTTCCTGGAGGAGCCTGAGGATAGGACTGTGGCTGCCAACACACCCTTCAATCTGACCTGCTGGGCCCAGGGACCCCCAGAACCCGTGGACCTATTCTGGCTCCAGGATACTGTCCCCCTGGCCCCAGCCATGGGCCACGGCCCCCACCGCAGCCTTCACGTTTCAGGTGAGTCTGGGGATGTGGCCAACTCAGCACAGAGAGCAGGCCAGATGGAAGTGAGAAGCATGGAAGTGTGTCTGCCTGTCCTGCTGCCCTCTGTCTGTCCCTTTCTGTGTTGTCTCTGTTTCTGTCTCTGTCTGAGTCTCTCCATGTCTACTTCTCTGTCCCTATCTCGTTTCTCTCCATATGCCTTTCTCTGTCTCTCTGTCTCTTTGCCCTCCATCTCCCTGTTTCTCCATCTTTTTCTCACTTTTCTCTGTGTGTCTGTGTCTTTCTGTCTCTCTCTCTGGATCTCTGTCTGTCTCTTTGCCTCTCTTTCCCTCCATTCACCCCAGCCTCTCTCTGAATGGAAGTCTTTGTCCTGGATTTCCCCTGAGCTATTCCATGGCCCAAGTGTGTGTCGACCTGATGCCCCTTTGCCAGCTCTTGACCCAAGCAGGGCACCAGAATCAACCGTGCCCTCTCCCCCACTCCCACCAACCCACCCACCCCTGGCCTGAGTCACCGGGAGGACACCCAGCCCAGGCTCCCTGGGGGAAAAAGCCCAAAGAAGACAGGGGGAGAAAATGGGAAACAGAGAAAGTTACAGAGAGAGAAAGGAGAAGCACAGGAAGGGACGGACAACAGAGATAACCCAAGATGGACAGACAGGACAGGGAAGTCTGAGTGAGAGAAACCCTCCCCTTCAGGGTGACCATCCCCTTCTGCATCACACAGACAGGCCAGGACCTCACATGGGGTCACACAGCAGTCAGAGGCTGAGCTGGAGGGACCCTGGACATGGAGTTTCCCCCGACATGGAGGTTCCCCTTTATTGAGGGAGGAGACAGCACAGATGGAGAGGTTCAGTCAGGGCAGGTAGCTGGACCCTAAAATGCATCAGCTTCCCGCATCCCAACCTGCTGTCTCCACCTGCTAGGATTAGGAGGGGCCTCCTGGTTGAGGGTCTCCTGGGGTGGAGGGAAGTGCCCACATCCCCAGCATTCCAGGGGCCCTGAGTGTGCAAGGAAGCTGTGGTGAGCATGCCAGCCCCCAGAGGGGTGACTCAGGCCCATGGCTCGAGTGGCTGTGCAGGGACAGGGATGGGGCCTGAGTCAGCCTGGCAAGACCAAGGACCAGGAGATGGAGAGAGGGAGGGAGACAATCCACCCACCCCATCCCAGGGAGGAGGAGAAATGGGGGGCTGCAGGTGTGAGAGGTCTGTGTATCAGTGCGTGGTGAGGGGGGTGTCTGTGTGTGTGGGACAGGAGTCGGGTATGTAGTCCTGTCTTCTGGATCTGTGGGTCGGTGTATTGGTCAGCATCAACCTTGGTATAAAGGTGTGCCTTAGCCAGGGTCAACTTCTGTGGATGCATCAATGTGTGCATGTGTGTACGTGTGTGTGTGTCACTAGGTATGTTTCTGTCAGCCTGGGTTTCTGTCCCACTGTGTGTTTG
>NW_007728993.1:223097-224788 GCF_000696425.1 Galeopterus variegatus | reverse complement strand
CAGTGCGTGGTGAGGGGGGTGTCTGTGTGTGTGGGACAGGAGTCGGGTATGTAGTCCTGTCCTCTGGATCTGTGGGTCGGTGTATTGGTCAGCATCAACCTTGGTATAAAGTTGTGCCTTAGCCAGGGTCAACTTCTGTGGATGCATCAATGTGTGCATGTGTGTACGTGTGTGTGTGTGTCACTAGGTATGTTTCTGTCAGCCTGGGTTTCTGTCCCACTGTGTGTTTGGTTCTTTATAATATGTCTCTATAAGTTTCACAGAGGTTGCCAGTGTGTGTGACTGAGTACACCAGTGTCAGCCTGTGCCTGTCCCTCTGTGTTTGTGTGTTCACGGCTATAACTCACTGTGTGGGAGTGGCGTGGGGGGGCCGAGTGGGTGGCAGTGTATTTTGTGGCTATTTTGCACACCTCTCATGGAAGCGACAGTGTCAGCTCACAGGCATGCCTCTATGGGTATGAGTGTGTCCTGGTATAGACTGTCGTTTCCTTGTGGAATCAGGTTGTCTTTGGATAACTTGGTGTGTTTCTTATCTGCTGTCTGTGTATATACTTGTGTGTGTCCATGGATGTCTCAGCAGTGTCTGTGTCTATGTCAAGGGGTAAGCATGTTGGTATACGACTCTGTCAGCAGGGACCCCTGTGTCCATGTGTGTGTCATTCACAGCAGGGCAGTAACAACACCCTTCTGCTTGTGTCTGGTCTCCCTGTGTGTGCACTGGCCCTGCACCCTGAGCCTAGGGTGCTTACCGGCCGGTGTGTATATGTGTATCTGTGTCAATCTAGGTGCACACGGCAATGTCTCCATCCAGGTGTGTCCACAGCAGGCCTGTGTGTCTATGCAACTGTGATTTTTTTTTTATCAGTCTGCATCTCGGTGAATGCAAGGTAACCTGAGTGCCGTCAGCTGTGTTTTGGTGCAGATGAAGGTTTGACTGTGTGTTTGTATGTGCCAATGTGTATGTGTGTGAGCAAGTCCCCATTAACTTTCCTGTGTCCTGGTGTGTACTTCAGCCTCAATGTGTGTTTGATGCTTGGTGTGTATCTCAGTATGCAGGGAGGTTTATGTGTTCGTCAGCACCAGCCTAGATGTATGTTGTGTAACCAGGTGTTTGTAATCAATGTTGTTGTACACATGTGATTATCTGCTTATGTTTGTCCCAACTCCAGCTCATTTGTGTTATGTTTGTGTCTTTTTGTGTATGTGCGTCAGTGTCAGTCCCTGTGTGTATACGTGTAAGACACTGTGTATTTGTGTCACTGTATGTTTGTGACAGCATCAGCCCTTGGGTGTAGCTTAGCAAGTGCTGCATTGTCTGTGTATTTGTGCCAGTAACGGTCCCTGTATGTTTAAGTGTGATTCATTGTGTGTGTGTTGGGGGGGATGCCGTGTGAAGGAATTTTGTCAGTTTACGTATGTCTGTCTCTCTGACTCAGGGCGTGCCCCTCCGCTCCCCTCCTCCCGCCCCTCTCATTCCCTCGGAAAAGCGTGGGGGCGGGGCGGGGGGATAAGGAGTGGGACGGTACGTCTGGACAGCACATCTGGAGTTGGCCTACCCTGTCATGGCGCTAAAGCGTGCTAGAGGGGAAGAGGTCCCAGGCCCCTTCGTCCCTCCTGTCCCCCTCCCTCAAGGTGCGGCTCTGGGGGCTGGGAAGGGGGGATCCCGGCGGGCCCGAGCACCCAGGCCGGCC